>NC_092714.1:53582451-53809684 GCF_047496885.1 Scyliorhinus torazame | reverse complement strand
AGCGCAAGTGGAAGGAGGAGCTGGGAAGAGAGATAGAGGATGGTCTATGCGCGGATGCATTGAGTAGAGTCAACGTGTCCACCAGATGTGCCAGGCTCAGCCTGATACAATTCAAGGTCGTTCATTGGGCTCACATGACAGTGGCCCGGATGAGCAGATTCTTTGGGGTGGAAGACAGGTGTGCAAAATGTGCGGGAGGACCAGCGAACCGTGTCCACATGTTCTGGACATGTCTGAAGCTTAGCGGATTTTGTCAGGGGTTTGCAGCTGTCATGTCCACGGTGTTAACAACAAGGGTGGCGCTGAGTCCAGAGGTGGCGATTTGCGGGGTGTCGGAGACCTGGGAATCCAGGAGGAGAAAGAGGCAGACGTTCAGGCCTTTGCTTTCCTGGTAGCCCGGAGACGGATACTATTAGCTTGGAGGGACGAAAAGCCCCGAAGTTGGAGACCTGGCTATCGGACATGGCTAGCTTTCTCCTGTTTGGAGAAAATCAAGTTCGCCTTGAGAGGGTCACTGTTAGGGTTCGCCCGGAGGTGGCAACCGTTCGTCGACTTCTTCGTGGAAAATTTTTTTTTTTTTTATAAATATTTTATTGAAATTTTTGGTCAACCAACACAGTACATTGTGCATCCTTTACACAATATTATAACAACACAAATAACAATGACCTATTTTATAAACAAAAAATGAATAAATAATAAATAACAAAAATGAAAACTAACCCTAATTGGCAACTGCCTTATCACAAGTAACACTCTCCAAAAATATAATTTAACAGTCCAATACATAATTATCTGTCGCAACGACCTATACATATTATACTAACAACCTGAGAGTCCTTCTGGTTCCTCCCCCCCCCCCCCCCTCGATCCTGGGCTGCTGCTGCTGCCTTCTTTTTTCCATTCCATCTATCTTTCTGCGAGGTATTCGACGAACGGTTGCCACCGCCTGGTGAACCCTTGAGCCGACCCCCTTAGAACGAACTTAATCCGCTCTAGCTTTATAAACCCTGCCATGTCCATTTATCCAGGTCTCCACCCCCAGGGGCTTGGCTTCTTTCCACATTAACAATATCCTGCGCCGGGCTACTAGGGACGGAAAGGCCAAAACATCGGCCTCTCTCGCCTCCTGCATTCCCGGCTCTTGTGCAACCCCAAATATAGCCAACCCCAGCTTGGTTCGACCCGGACCCCCACTACTTTTGAAAGCACCTTTGTCACCCCCATCCAAAACCCCCTGTAGTGCCGTGCATGACCAAAACATATGGGTATGATTCACTGGGCTTCTCGAGCACCTCGCACACCTATCCTCCACCCAAAAAATTTACTGAGCCGTGCTCCAGTCATATGCACCCTGTGTAATACCTTAAACTGAATCAGGCTTAGCCTGGCACACGAGGACGACGAGTTTACCATGCTTAGGGCATCTGTCCACAGCCCCTCCTCGATCTCCTCCCCTAGCTCTTCTTCCCATTTCCCTTTTAGTTCATCTACCATAGTCTCCCCTTCGTCCCTCATTACCCTATATATATCTGACACCTTACCATCCCCCACCCATGTCTTTGAGATCACTCTGTCCTGCACCTCTTGTGTCGGGAGCTGCGGGAATTCCCTCACCTGTTGCCTCGCAAAAGCCCTCAGTTGCATATACCTGAATGCATTCCCTTGGGGCAACCCATATTTCTCGGTCAGCGCTCCCAGACTCGCGAACTTCCCATCCACAAACAGATCTTTCAGTTGCGTTATTCCTGCTCTTTGCCACATTCCATATCCCCCATCCATTCCCCCCGGGGCAAACCTATGGTGGTTTCTTATCGGGGACCCCCCCCAAGGCTCCAGTCTTTCCCCTATGCCGTCTCCATTGTCCCCAAATCTTCAGTGTAGCCACCACCACCGGCTTGTGGTGTAGTTCCTCGGTGAGAACGCAATGGGGCTGTCACCATAGCCTGTAGGCTAGTCCCCCGACAGGACGCCCTCTCTAATCTCTTGCCGCTCCCTCCTCCTCCTCCCATCCACTTACTCACCATTGAAATATTAGCGGCCCAATAATACTCACTTAGGCTCGGTAGTGCCAGCCCCCCCCATCCCTGCTCCGCTGTAAGAATCCCTTCCTCACTCTCGGGGTCTTCCCGGCCCACACAAAACCCATGATGCTCTTTTCAATCCTTTTAAAAAAAGCCTTCGTGATCACCACCGGAAGGCACTGAAACACAAAGAGGAATCTCGGGAGGACCACCATCTTAACCGCCTGCACCCTCCCTGCCAGTGACAGGGATACCATATCCCATCTCTTGAAATCCTCCTCCATTTGTTCCACCAACCGCGTTAAATTTAACCTATGCAATGTGCCCCAATTCTTGGCTATCTGGATCCCCAGGTAACGAAAGTCCCTTGTTACCTTCCTCAACGGTAGGTCCTCTATTTCTCTACTCTGCTCCCCTGGATGCACCACAAACAACTCCCTTTTCCCCATGTTCAATTTATACCCTGAAAAATCCCCAAACTCCCCAAGTATCCGCATTATTTCTGCCATCCCCTCCGCCGGGTCTGCCACGTATAGTAGCAAATCGTCCGCATACAAAGATACCCGGTGTTCTTCTCCTCCTCTAAGTACTCCCCTCCACTTCTTGGAACCCCTCAACGCTATCGCCAGGGGCTCAATCGCCAGTGCAAACAATAATGGGGACAGAGGGCATCCCTGCCTTGTCCCTCTATGGAGCCGAAAATATGCAGATCCCCATCCATTCGTGACCACGCTCGCCATCGGGGCCCTATACAACAGCTGCACCCATCTAACATACCCCTCTCCAAAACCAAATCTCCTCAACACCTCCCACAAATAATCCCACTCCACTCTATCAAATGCTTTCTCGGCATCCATCGCCACTTACTATCTCCGTTTCCCCCTCTGGTGGGGCCATCATCATTACCCCTAACAGCCTCTGTATATTCGTGTTCAGCTGTCTCCCCTTCACAAACCCAGTTTGGTCCTCGTGGACCACCCCTGGGACACATTCCTCTATTCTCATTGCCATTACCTTGGCCAGGATCTTGGCATCTACATTTAGGAGGGAAATAGGTCTATAGGACCCGCATTGTAGCGGGTCCTTTTCCTTCTTTAAGAGAAGCGATATCGTTGCTTCAGACATAGTCGGGGGCAGTTGTCCCCTTTCCTTTGCCTCATTAAAGGTCCTCGTCAATACCGGGGCGAGCAAGTCCACATATTTTCTATAGAATTCGACTGGGAATCCATCCGGTCCCGGGGCCTTTCCCGCCTGCATGCTCCTAATTCCTTTCACCACTTCTTCTACCTCGATCTGTACTACCAGTCCCACCCTTTCCTGCTCTTCCACCTTGGGAAATTCCAGCCGATCCAAGAAGCCCATCATTCTCTCCCTCCCATCCGGGGGTTGAGCTTCATATAATTTTTTATAAAATGTCTTGAACACTCCATTCACTCTCTCCGCTCCCCGCTCCATCTCTCCTTCCTCATCCCTCACTCCCCCTATTTCCCTCGCTGCTCCCCTTTTCCTCAATTGGTGTGCCAGCAACCTGCTTGCCTTCTCCCCATATTCGTACTGTACACCCTGTGCCTTCCTCCGTTGTGCCTCTGCAGTGCCCGTAGTCAGCAAGTCAAATTCTACATGTAGCCTTTGCCTTTCCCTGTACAGCCCCTCCTCCTCCTTCCGCATATTGTCTGTCCACCCTCAAAAGTTCTTGCAGCAACCGCTCCCGTTCCTTACTCTCCTGCTTCCCTTTATGTGCCCTTATTGATATCAGCTCCCCTCTAACCACCGCCTTCAACGCCTCCCAGACCACTCCCACCTGGACCTCCCCATTATCATTGAGTTCCAAGTACTTTTCAATGCACCCCCTCACCCTTAGACACACCCCCTCATCTGCCATTAGTCCCATGTCCATTCTCCAGGGTGGGCGCCCTCCTGTTTTCTCCCCTATCTCCAAATCTACCCAGTGTGGAGCGTGATCCGAAATGGCTATAGCCGTATACTCCGTTCCCCTCACCTTCGGGATCAACGCCCTTCCCAGCACAAAAAAGTCTATTCGCGAGTAGACTTTATGGACATAGGAGGAAAAACGAGAACTCCTTACTCCTAGGTCTGCTAAATCTCCACGGGTCTACACCTCCCATCTGCTGCATAAAATCTTTAAGTACCTTGGCTGCTGCCGGCCTCCTTCCAGTCCTGGACTTCGACCTATCCAGCCCTGGTTCCAACACCGTATTAAAATCTCCCCCCATTATCAGCTTTCCCCATCTCTCCGGAATGCGTCCGAGCATCCGCCTCATAAAATTGGCATCAACCCAGTTCGGGGCATATACGTTTACCAAAACACCGTCTCCCCCTGTAGTTTGCCACTCACCATCACGTATCTGTCCCCGTTATCCGCCACTATAGTCTTTGCCTCGAACATTACCCGCTTCCCCACTAATATAGCCACCCCCCTGTTTTTCGCATCTATCCCCGAATGGAACACCTGCCCCACCCATCCTTTGCATAGCCTAACCTGGTCTATCAGTTTCAGGTGCGTTTCCTGTAACGTAACCACATCTGCCTTAAGTTTCTTAAGGTGTGCGAGTACCCGTGCCCTCTTTATCGGCCCGTTCAGCCCTCTCACGTTCCACGTGATCAGCCGGGTTGGGGGGCTTCCTACCCCCCCCCCCCCTTGTCGATTAGCCATCCCCTTTTTCCAGCTCCTCACCCGGTTCCCACGCAGCTGTATCTCCCCCAGGCGGTGCCCCCCCCGCCCATCCCCTCCCATACCAGCTCCCCCCTCTCCCCAGCAGCAGCAACCCAGTAATTCCCCCCTCCCCACCCCCCCCTCTAGATCCCCCGCTAGCGTAATTACTCCCCCCATGTTGCTCCCAGAAGTCAGCAAACTCTGGCCGACCTCGGCTTTCCCCCGTGAACTCTGCTCGCACCGTGCAACGCCCCCTCCTTCCTGCTTCTCTATTCCCGCCATGGTTATCATAGCGCGGGAACCAAGCCCGCGCTTCTCCCTTGGCCCCGCCCCCAATGGCCAACGCCCCATCTCCTCCACCTCCCCTCCTCCCCCATCACCACCTGTGGAAGAGAGAAAAGTTACCACATCGCAGGATTAGTCCATAAAAATCCTCTTTCCCCCCTTTTTAACCCCCCTCTTAGCCCCCCACATTCGCCCCACCACTTTGTTCAAACGTTCTTTTTAATAACCCGCTCATTCCAGTTTTTCTTCCACAATAAAAGTCCACGCTTCATCCGCCGTCTCAAAGTAGTGGTGCCTCCCTCGATATGTGACCCACAGTCTTGCCGGTTGCAGCATTCCAAATTTTATCTTCTTTTTATGAAGCACCGCCTTGGCCCGATTAAAGCTCGCCCTCCTTCTCGCCACCTCCGCACTCCAGTCTTGATAAACGCGGATCACCGCGTTCTCCCATTTACTGCTCCGAGTTTTCTTTGCCCATCTAAGGACCATTTCTCTATCCTTAAAACGGAGGAATCTCACCACTATGGCTCTGGGAATTTCTCCTGCTCTCGGTCCTCGCGCCATCACTCGGTATGCTCCCTCCACCTCCAACGGACCCGCCGGGGCCTCCGCTCCCATTAACGAGTGCAGCATCGTGCTCACATATGCCCCGACGTCCGCTCCCTCCGCACCTTCAGGAAGACCAAGGATCCTCAGGTTGTTCCTCCTTGCGTTGTTCTCCAGTGCCTCCAACCTTTCCACACATCGTTTCTGATGTGCCTCATGCGTCTCCGTCTTCACCACCAGGCCCTGTATGTTGTCCTCATTCTCGGCTGCCTTTGCCTTCACGACCCGAAGCTCCCGCTCCTGGGTCTTTTGTTCCTCCTTTAGCTCTTCGATCGCCTGTAGTATCGGGGCCAACAGCTCTTTCTTCATTTCCTTTTTGAGCTCTTCCACACAGCATTTCAAGAACTCTTGTTGTTCAGGGCCCCATGTTAAACTGCCACCTTCCGACGCCATCTTGGTTTTTGCTTGCCTTCCTTGCCGCTGTTCTAAAGGATCAACTGCAATCCGGCCACTTTCTCCTCCTTTTTTCATCCGTATCCAGGGGGGATTCCCTTCTGGTTTACCGCACAGTGTTTTTAGCCGTCAAAATTGCCGTTGGGGCTCCTATCAAGAGCCCAAAAGTCCGTTTCACCGGGAGCTGCCGAAACGTGCGACTCAGCTGGTCATCGCCGCACCCGGAAGTCCCTTCTTCGTGGAAAATTAATCGTCAGCAGAAGGGGGGGGGGGGGGGGGGGGGTTAGTTTACCTTAGAGTAGGGGGTTAATAAAGGTGGGACCTGTAAGAGAGGGTGACGGCTTTTGCACTATGTGTATAGTTTCATGTACTTTGCTTATTTTGTTGTTGTTACAATACCAAAAATACCTCCATGAAATGTTTATTAAAAAAAAAAGAATGAATTCGTCAACCGACTCTCTAAGCTCTGTGTCGGCATCAATGAGCCCCTCTTGACCTCCGTCTACAGCTTGCCAAGAACCAGCAGGCAACGGTCATGTGTGCCTATGCCCCAACCTTTAATGCCAATGATGAAGCCAAAATGACTTCTATACCACCCCAGGCATCATACTTTCCAACATTCCTGAGGAAGATATGTTCGTCCTCCTTGGGGACTTCAATGCCAGGTCTGGAAAGCGCTTTCAAATATGAAAAAGAACCATTGGAAAGGAATGAGGTGGAATTGCAACTCCTGCTCACCAAATGCACAGATCACCAGCCTGTCATCACTAACGCACTGTTCTGCCAAAAAGACAAGTTCAAGACTTCCTGGAGACATCCACGATTAAAGCACTGGTGCATGATTGATTTTGCCATTGTTCAATCTCAAGACCAAAAGGATGCCCTCATCACCAAAGCGAAAACCAGTGCAGATGACGGCTGAACAGACCACCGGCTCATCTGCTCCTCCATGTCAATCAAACTCCTCCAGAAGCAGTAGAACGTCAGCAAACCGCTCAGAAGGATCATCGTTGAGCGGCTTCAAAAGCCAAGCATGCTAGTGAACTTCCAACAATGTCTCCCAAATCTTGAAAGGATTCATTCTAATAGAGTGGAGGAAAACTCGAAAGAGCAGGAGACAGCTATCATCCCAAGCTCATCGGCTCCAGGACCGGGAAACTTCAAGACTGATTCGATGAGAACGACCACACCATCTAAAACCTTATTGACAAGACGAGGAAAGATCTCTGTGCCTGCCAAAATGACAACCGGCAAGGCAAAGAGGAGAGCTCAGCAATCGGCAAAGGAACAAAGAACAACTAGGGAAATGAAAAAACAATGGTGGACTGAGAAAGCCGAGCTGCAAATCCTGGCCATCAAGCATGACACCTGGGGCTTCTTCAGTGCCGCAAAGGCAGTATATGGACCCAGCACCCTAGGCCTCAATCAGATGTGAACTGAGATCCTTTTGAAAGACAGAGGAAACATCAGCCTTCAATGGAGAGAACAGTTCAAAGAACTCCTAAACCGAGATGAGGAAATGTTTGAGGAAATCCCCCAACTCCCCATCAAAGATGATCTCTCACCAAGATTGGACAAAGTCAAAGTCACCATTAAACATGTAAAGAATGGAAAAGCTGCAGGATGGACGGGTTTCCAGCGGAGATCTTCAAACAAGGAGAAGAGGTTACCCGTCATCTCCATTAGTTGTTCCTAAAAATCTGGGACAAGTAGAAATTCCTGCCGACCTCAAGAAAGGAGACAAAGCGGATCTGAGCAAGGCTTTTGACTCTGTCAATCAGGAAAAATGTCGGCGACAGTCCTCATCGACGGAAATGAGGCAGAAACCTTGGAGATCAAGACTGGAGTTCAAGCAGGGATGTGTCAGCACTCCCCACGCCAGCCCACACTTTTTCTTCTCCATCTTCATTGCCACCATCCTTAGCCTTGTTGAGGACAAGCTTCCCAGTAAAATGGACTTTGTCTACAGGATGGACAAAAAACTTATCAAACGTAACCAGTTGAAATCCAAGAAGAAAGCGACACTGACATCGCTCATCGAACTTTAGTATGCGGATGACATCGCCATCTCCACTCCATTAGAAGACAATCTCCAAGCCATGCTAGACACTTTTGCAGAAGCATACCGAAGATTCGGTCTCAGCCTCAAACTCAAGAAGACTCACATCCTTTACCAACCCGTCCCAGGGAAGATCCAGTCTTTCCCTTCCATCAAGATCAACGGAGAAATCTTCCCAAACGTGGAGCATTCCCCTACCTGAGGAGCCACTTCTCATTTAAGGCTGACATCTATGCAGAGATCCAACATTGTACCCAATCCGTGTGCCTCCTTTGGACGCCAAAGGATGAGAGTCTTCGACCACCGGGGCATTTGTGCTGACACCAATATCCTTGCGTGCAAGGCAGTCGTCCTCCCAACTCTTCTATACGGCTCAGAAACCTGGACTATGTACAGTCTAGGCCCTGGAGATGTACCATCAACGCTGTCTGAGGTGGATTTGCTGCATCAGCTGGGAGGACAGGTATGCTAACATCGGCATCCTTGAACAAGCTAAGAACAACAGTATTAAGGCCATTATCATCCGAAACCAACTCCCAAACAACCACATGCTTAGGATGTCAGAGACTCAAATTTCCTAAGTAAAACTTCGCCCAGCTCTAGTAAAGCTCCAGAACGAGAGGAGGACAAAGTAAATGCTTCAAAACACCCTAATTTACCTCAAGAAAGGCAATAGAGACATCCATACCTACGTTCAGAAGTGACCTACTTGGAGGAACTTCCTGATTGAAGGGAAATAATTCTTCGAGGACACACAACAACAAGAGGAGGCCTGGAAAAGGAGCATGAGAAAGGAATATCACCAATCTACAGTCCAAGGACTGCGGTACATCCCGGAGTCATAGAATTCCTACAGTGCAGAAGAAAGACATTCGGCCCATCAAGCCCTCTGAACGAGCATCCTATCTATGTCCACTGCCCCGTCCTAACCCTGTAATCCCTAACCCCACCTAACCTGCACATCTTTGGACACAAGGGGCAATTTAGCATGGCCAATCTACCTAACCACATCTTTGGACTGAGGGAGGAAACTGGTGCACCTGGAGGAAACCCATGCAGACACAGGGAGAAAGTGCAAATTCCATAAAGACCGTTACCCAAGGCCCGAACTGAATCCAGGTCCCTGGCGCTATAAGGCAGCAGTGCTTGCCGCTGTGCCGTCCCATGGTAACATCTGCCAATTGTGCGGTTGAAGAGGCAGTTCTAGGACCTGGCTCATCAGCCATGCAAGGATCCACTAAACCCATGACCTGTAATGGAGTTTCTTAGGTGGACAATAATACTCATTAGCTAAAGAAGAGCTGAAATACAGAATGAGATTTTGCGTTTGTCTTCACAAAAGAAGATTACCAGAGGAAGAAGTGGAGATATTGGACTAGATAAAAATATAAACAGAATGCCAAAATAGGCTGGCAAATCTCAAAGTTAACAAGTCAGCTGGTTTCGATGAAATACGTCTCAGTTGCTGAGGGAAGATGGGATAGAGATAGCAGAAGCTCTCAGCAATCCTTTAGTTCTCCTTGGACATTAGAGTGGTGCCAGCGGCCTGGAGGATTGCAAATGTTACACCTCATTCAAAAATCTGGAGAGCGATAAATCTGATGATCACAAACTGAATAGTCGAATGTTAGTGGTGGCAAACTTACCACAAACAATTTTCAAGGGCAAGTTAAATTTTCTTGGAGAAGCATGGGATAATAAGGGATTGCCAGCACTGATTTATTGAAAGGAAATCATGTCTGCCGAAGCTGATTGAGTTACTCGATGAATTAACTGAAGGGATTGACAAAGGTCGTGGATATTGTATATATGACTTTCAAAAGGCATTGGAGAAAGTACATCATAACACACTTATTCAGAAAATAGAAACACAACACATGGTTAAATAGTGACTTGGGTATAAAATTGACTTGAGTGATAGGAGGCAGAGAGCAGTGGTGAATGATTGTCCTTCTGACCAGATAGAAGCATACAGTGGGGCCCCAGCGAACTGTATTGTTTTTTGCGTTATGTTGAAATAACCTTAACTTCGATAAAGGAACTGTAGACTGATGAAATTAGCAGTCATGGGACCGATATAATTTAATGCAGAAAACTGTGAGGTGGTACATTTTGAGAGAAGCAATATGGAGAGACACTATAATCTAAATGGTACTATTTTGAGGTTGGTGCAAGAGCAGAGGAACCTGAGGCATATTCACAAATCTTTGGAGGTGACCAGGCAAGTTGGGAAGATGATTAAGAAACTACAGTATATTCAGCTTTGTAAATAGGGGCATTAAATGCGAAAAACAACGGGGGCGATTCTCCAATATTGGGCCCAAGTGTTTGCGCCGTCGTGACGACGGCGTGAACCGGGCCCGGTTATGTACGGGCCAGTACGGCGCTGGAGCAGTTCACGCCGTTCCAGCCTCCTTAGGCGGCGCCAAATGGGTGCCGCGTCAACCCGCGCATGCGCAGGGGACTTCTGCGCGACAGCCCCGACCAACACGGTGTTCAGGGGCCGGCCGCGCCAGGTAGTAGGCCGGGGGGGGGGGGTTTGGAGGAGGTGGAGGGAGGCGGGCCCGCCGATTGGTGGGCCCCGATCGGAGGCCCCACCCCCCACAAGCCGGGCCCGGTTATGTACGGGTCAGTACGGTGCTGGAGCGTTTTTTCTGCTCAACCCATGCATGCGGAGTTGGGCCGCGCCAACCTGCGCATGCGCGGGAGACTTCTTCTGCGTGCCGGCCCCGACCAACATTGGGTCGGTGTTCAGGGGCCGGCCGCACCAGGAAGTAGGCCGGGTGGGGGCAGGGGGGGGGGGGGAGAGAACGAGCCGGCCGGCCTGCCGATCGGTTGGCCCCGATCACGGGCCAGACCCCATCGGAGGCCCCACCCCCCACAGGCCGGGCCCGGCTATGTACGGGCCAGTACGGCGCTGGAGTGGTTCACGCCGCTCCAGCGCCGCGTCAACCCGCAGATGTGCAGTTGGGCCGCGCCAAACTGTGCATGCGCAGGGGACTTCTTCTGCGCGCCGGCCCCCGACCAACATGGGGTCGGTGTTCAGGGGCTGGCCACGCCAGGAAGTTGGGGGGGGGGGGGGGCTGCCGATTGATGGGCCCCGATCGTGGGCCAGACCCCATCGGAGGCCCCACCCCCCCCACAGGCCGCCCCCGACCGTTCACGCAGAGCTCCCGCCGGCAGCGACCAGGGGTAAACGGCGCCGGCGGCCCTGCCGATTCCTGCGGCTGGCACCGCGCCAAAGGCGCCGGCGCAAATGGCGGCGATTCTCCGCACCTCGGAGAATCGTGCGCCGGTGTCGAGGCGCGGTTGCGGTGATTCTCCGGCCCGGCTCGGAGAATCGCCCCCAACGTTTAGTCATATCTCTAGTTAGGCCTGAGCCGAGTATCGCACACAATTCTGGGCAGCACATTTTGTAGGGACGTTTTCAAGGCCTTAGAGAGGATACAGATGAGGTTTACTAGGATGATGAGAAGTTCAGTTATGTGGAAAGATTGGAGAAGCTAAGATTGTTCCCCATAGAACAGAAAAGGTTATGGGGGAGGGCGGAGGGGCTCTAATCAAGGTATTCAAAATATGAGAAATCATGATGGAGAAAATTTGTAAACTATTTCTTTTGGTATCTGGATTGGCAAAGGTCATAGATTTACAATAATTGGCATAAGAACTGGAGGGGAGCTGAGAAATTTACTCATGCAGAGCGTTGTCAAGATGTGGAACACTCGCTGAAACTTTGGTGGAATCAAATTCCATAGAAACTTTGAAAGTCAATTGGACATTAACAGGGCTATTGGAAACAATTGGGGTGCAGGACTAAATTGGATGGCTCTTTTGGGGAGCTGGTATTGTGTTGGGCCTGTGTCCCCCTTCTATGTTGTTGGATTCTAATCTTAATCTAGAAATTATTTCCGAACATACGGTGCTGCTAAATACATGGTAGCATCTGTATGTTGGCTATTTGGAAAACTACAGTAAAAATTGTTCTATCAGTATTCTTTGAAGTCCTCCATTATAGAACACTTATTGCCTCATAATCCTATTTGGTCGTTGCAGTGTACAGACCGGCAAATATCACCAGTGTCATCACCAAACTCATCGCCTATTGCACAGCGCCGAAAAGCAGCCCCAGACCCACTCCAAATTCAACACCTCAACCTCCCCCCAGTGCCACCTCGGTTGGATCTTATTCAAAAAGGAGTGGTTCGGTCACCATGTGCCAGTCCCACCGGTTCACCAAAGGTAAATTATGAAAGCGACTTAACTGTAAAGATCAATTACTATATGCATCATTAATATGAGCCAAGGCATAATATATGAGGAGTTATTGAGTGGTAGTATATTGAGTTTAAAATAATTTTTGAGAACTAGAAAATTAGCATGAAAATCACTTGTGCAAATTATTCAGTTTCATGGTTTTATTCAAGGAATAAATTGTGCCATTCTTGTCTCTTTCCATCAAGCAGATTTAATTAAATAGTTTGTCATGGAAGCAATACAATTTTAAAAATGTACTTATTTATGTTTATGCATGCATTGATTTATATCACCGGCATCTCTTGGTGGCTTATTTTAGGTTGGAGAAAAAATAGGGAGAGGAAAATCCTCAGAAGCTGCTGTAAATATTACAGCTACATGTTGATTATTATTTTCTTTAAAAATAAATACTTGTACTAGGAGCATTGGCAAAGCTGGCATTGCAATATCTATTGTGCACATTTGTTTTCCTTTTAAAAAAAAAAAAAAAAAAAATTTTTATTCAAATTTCCACAAAATATCAACAACAAAGTACAGAAAGAAAAGAACAACCCCCCCCCCCCCCCCCCATATACATAAATAATAAATTAACAGCCTTCATCAACACAAAGGCCAAAATACACGCCCACTCGAGAAAAACGAACCAGCCCCCCCCCCGCCCCATCCCTGCACTGCTCCAGAAACGCCCTTCTCACCCTCGGGGTCTTCTGCGCCCACACAAACCCTATAACGCTCCTGTTAACCTGCCTGAAGAAGGCCCTAGTGATCAGGATGGGGAGGCATTGGAACAGGAACAAAAACCTCGGGAGCACCGTCATTTTAACTGACTGCACCCTACCCGCCAGGGAGAGTGGCAGCACGTCCCACCTCTTAAACTCCTCCTCCATCTGCTCCACCAGTCTCGTGAAGTTAAGCTTATGTAGGGCCCCCAGCTCCTAGCCACCTGGACCCCCAGGTACCTGAAACTCCTCTCCGCTCTTTTTAGCGGGAGCTCACCAATCCCCTTCTGGTCCCCTGGGTGCACTACGAACAACTCGCTCTTCCCCATATTAAGCTTGTACCCGGAGAAATCTCCAAACTCCCTAAGGATCCTCATCACCTCCGGCATTCCCCCCCCACCGGGTCCGCCACATATAGCAGCAAATTATCCGCATAGAGTGACACCCGATGCTCCTCCCCACCCCGCACCACCCCCTCCAATTCCTCGGCTCCCTCAACGCCATGGCCAGGGGTTCAATTGCCATCGCCAGTGCAAAGAGCAGGGGGGACAGGGGACACCCCTGCCTCGCCCCCCGGTATAGCCGGAAATACTCTGACCTCCTTCAGTTCATGGCCACACTCACCACCGGGGCCTCATACAGCAGCCTCACCCACCTGACGAAGCCCCCCCCCCCCCCCCCCCCGAACCCGAACCTTTTCAACACCTCCCACAGGTACCCCCACTCCACCCTATCAAAGGCCTTCTCCGCATCCATCGCCGCCACTATCTCCGCCTCCCCTTCCATCGCCGGCATCATTATACCATTCAAGAGCCTCTGTACATTAGTATTCAACTGCCTCCCTTTCACGAACCCCATCTGATCCTCGTGTATGACCTGCGGCACACAGTCCTCTATCCTCATGGCCAAAACCTATGCCAGCAACTTTGCATCTACATTTAGGAGTGAGATCGGCCTGTATGACCCACACTGTAGGGGATCCTTGTCCCGCTTCAGGATCAGGGAAATCAGCGCTCTAGACATTGTCGGGGCCAGAGCCCCCCCTTCCCTTGCCTCGTTGAAGGTCCTTACCAGCAGCGGGCCCAGCAGGTCCGCATACTTCTTGTAAAATTCAACTGGGAACGCATCCGGCCCCGGTGCCTTCCCCACCTGCATGTTCCCTATCCCTTTGACCAACTCCTCCAACCCAACCAGCGCCCCCAACCCCGCCACCTGCCCCTCCTCCACCCTCAGAAACCTCAGCCGGTCCAGGTCGCGACCCATCCCTCCCTCATCCAGTGGGGGATCAGACCGGTACAGTTCCTCATAGAAGTCCCTGAAGACCCCATTGATACCCATCGCACTTCGCACCGTGTTCCCTCCTCCATTCCTAACTCCCCCGATCTCCCTAATTGCCTCCCGCCTCTGAAGCTGGTGCGCCAACATCCGGCTCGCCTTTTCTCCGTATTCATATACCTCCACTGCACCTCTGACTTCCTGGTGGTCAACAAATCGAACACAACCTGGAGGCTACGCCGCTCCCGAAGCAATCCCTCCTCCGGGGCCTCCGCGTACCTCCGATCCACCCTCACCATCTCCCCCACCAACTTCTCCCTCTCTCTCCTCTCCCCCCTCTCCTTGTGTGCCCTAATGGAGATCAGCTCTCCACTGACCACTGCCTTCAGCGCCTCCCAGACCACCCCTACTTGCACCTCCCCATTGTCATTAGCCTCCAGGTACCTCTCTATACACTTCTGGAGCCGCCCGCTCACCACCTCGTCTGCCCCACCTCGAGGCGCCACAGCGGGCGCTGGTCCCTCTCCTCCCCAACTCGAGGTCCACCCAGTGCGGAGCATGATCAGAAATGGCTATCGCCGAGTACTCCGTATCCTCCACCCTCTGAATCAGCGCCCTGCTCATGACAAAAAAGTCAATCCGGGAGTAGGCCTTGTGGACACGGGAGAGGAATGAAAATTCCCTGGCCCCCAGCCTCGCAAACCTCCACGGATCCACCAATCCCATCTGGTCCACGAACCCCCTCAGCACTTTGGCCGCCGCCGGCCTCCTGCCCATCCTAGACCTAGAACGATCCAATGCCGGGTCCAGCACAGTGTTGAAATCTCCCCCCATTATCATGCCCCCTGTCTCCAGGTCCGGAATCCGGCCCAGCATACGCCGCATGAACCCCGCATCATCCCAATTCGGGGCATATACATTGACCCAACACCACCTGCTCCCTCTGCAGCTTGCCACTTCCCATCACATACCTACCACCCCTGTCTGCCACAATGCTCGACACCTCGAACGACTCTCTTCCCCACCAAGATCGCCACCCCCCGATTTTTTGCATCCAAACCCGAGTGAAACACCTGCCCTACCCACCCCTTTCTCAACCTTACCTGATCCGCCACCCTCAGGTGCGTCTCCTGAAGCATGGCTGCATCCGCCTTCAGGTGTGCGAACACCCGGGCCCATTCAGTCCCCTTACATTCCAGGTTATCAGCTGGATCAGGGGGCTACTCGCCCCTCTCCCCCGACTAGCCATAGCCCTTCCTAGGCCAGCCACGTGCCCTCGGCCCTCGCACGGCCTCTTCCCCACAGCGGCAGACCCCCGCCCCGACCACCTCCACCAACTCCAGCTCCCCCTTGGCCATTCCAGCAGCAACCCGGTCCCCCCCCCCCCCAACACCTCAGCTAGGTGTCCCCCTAGCTGCATTGCCCCCCCCCCCCATTGCACTCCTGTAAGTGAGCTGACTCCTGCTGACCCCGGCCACTCCCGCCGCTCCCCTGACACCACCCCCCGTCCACCAGCGGGATCACATCCATTCCACTCCCAGCGCGGGAGAAAAAGCCCGCGCTTCCCAGCTCCGGCCCCACCCCTTCAGCCCTAAACGCGGGAAAAAGCCCGCGCTTTCCACTCGCCCGGCCCGCCTCCCCTGGTGCACCTCCTTTACCAGGCCCGGTCCCACTACCCCCAACTCGGGCCCCATCTCCCCTACCGACCATCAACCCCCCAAGCAGTTTACTTGCCCGCCGGCGGACCTAATCAAAACAATGCCCAATCAACCCCCAAAAAACAAAGAACCCCCCTCGAAGCACAACCCAACAATCCCCAACCATCTCTCCACCGCGACCCCTCATCCCCGACCTTGACCCTTAGTCTGGGTCCAGTTTTTTGGCCTGAACAAAGGCCCACGCCTCTTCCGGAGACTCAAAATAATGGTGTTGATCCTCATAGGTGACCCACAGACCCGCCGGCTGCAGCATACCGAACTTCACCCCCTTTCTGTGCAGCACTGCCTTCGCCCGGTTGTAACCGGCCCTCTTCGTCGCCACCTCCGCGCTCCAATCCTGGTAGATCCAGACCTCCGCGCTCTCCCACCTGCTGCTTCGCTCCTTCTTGGCCCACCTTAACACACACTCTCGATCAGCAAACCGGTGGAACCGCATCAGCACCACCCGCGGCGGCTCGCTGGGCTTGGGCCTCCTCGCCAGCACTCGGTGGGCCCCCTCCAGCTCCAAGGGCCCCTGAAAGGCCCGCTCCCATCAGCGAATTCAGCATGGTGACCACATAGGTCCCCACGTCCGATCCCTCCAGCCCCTCCGGGAGACCCAGGATCCGCAGGTTTGTCCGCTTTGACCGGCTCTCCCAGCTCCTCGAACCTCGCCTGCCATTTCTTGTGGAGCGCCTCGTGCGCCTCCACCTTCACCGCCAGTCGCAGAATCTCATCCTCGTTCTCCGAGACCTTCTGCCGGACCTCCCGGATCGCCGCCCCTTGGGCCGCCTGGGTCTCCAATAGCTTATCGATTGAAGCCTTCATTGGCTCTAGCAGCTCTGCTTTCAGTTCCTTAAAACAGCGCTGGAGAAGCTCCTGCTGCTCTTGCGCCCTGTCTCCACGCTGCCTGGTCTCCGCCCGCCGCCATCTTGGTGGTCCTCCCTCGCACCTTTCTTTGCTTCAATGCCACTTTTAAAATCGCCCCACTCCTGGTCCAATCCATACACTATCGGGGGAATGTTGCTGTCCCCATCCCACACCGGGAAACAACGAACAAGCGCCGTTACGCACCCTAAAAAGAGCCCAAAAGTCCGTTTTTAGCGGGAGCTGCCGAACGTGCGACTTAGCTCCGCATAGCCGCAACCGGAAGTCCACATTTGTTTTCCTGAAACGATAGTAGTTAGCTTTCTCCTTGTTGTGGTGCTGTTCTCCCAAAATGGCAGTGTGTAGAGAATTCCAGGATATTGATCTGAAGGATCAAAATGAAGGAACAACGATAAATGTATAAGTCAGAATTGTGCATGACCTGAAGGGGAATTTGGCGACAGTGATGTTCCCACAAAATATGGTACTCTTGTCCTTCTTGGGGGTACTGTTGCAGGAGTGGGAGGTTTTGTCAAGCCAACTGAATTGCTGCACCTATAAATTAAACAGATTGCTCTGATTTGGATAATGTTGAACTTCTTGAATATTGTTACAGTTGTCTCCATCCTGGCTAGTAGAGAGTATTCCATTGCAGTTCTGAGTTGAGCTTTGTAGATGAAGAAGCGGCTTGCAGAGGTGAGGTGATGGGCCAATTATTGCAGCGAACCCATCCAGTGCACAATGCAGAGTTGATATTGTTGGCCCAGTTATGATATGATTACTGGTGACCCAGAAGGTGATCATAAGGGAGATTTGATGATAGTATTGCCATTGAAGATCACAGGAAATAACTTAAGTGTTCTCTTTTGGGAGATTATCGTTGCTTTGAACTTGATGTGGAGCAAATACTATCTGCTGAAGGTTTCATTATCAGAGGTGTTCAGACTCCCCTCAGTCCCAGGACATCGCCGCAAGTGTTCCTCAAGATAGTGTCCTAGGCCCAACCATCTTCAGCTGCTTTATCATTGTGCTTCCTTCTAGCATAAGGTCATAAGTGGGGATGTTCGCTGATGATTGCATAGTGCTCAGTACCATTCGGAATTCTTCAGATCCTGCAGCAGTCTGTTCTTGGAAAAACCTGGACAACAGTCAAGCTTGGTCTTCATGTGACCAGGAACATCTGCTACACAAGTGCCAAGCAATGACCATCTTCAACATGTGAGAATGTAGTCATCTCTCCATGACAGTCAACAGCATTACCGTTGCTGAATTTCCTACCATCAACCATCCTAGAAGGCATTTGCTAGAAGCTTAACTGGGCTAGCCATATAAATACTGTGATTACAATAGCTGGTATAGGACATTGGTGAGACCACATCTGGAGTTGTGTACAGTTTTGATCCCTTTATTTGAGGAAGGACGTAAGTGCATTAGAGGTGGTTCTGAGAAGGTTCACTAGATTGATTCCAGGGATGAAGGAAGGACTTGTCTTATGAAGAGAGATCGAGCAGTTTAGGTCTATACTCGCTGGAGTTTAGAAGAAGGAAAGAAGATCTAATTGAGGTATATAAGATGAGAAAAGGTATTGACAGGGTTGACATAAAGTAGATGTTTCCCTTTGTTAGACATTCTAAAATAAAAGGCCGTAGTTTTGGGCTAAAGGGATTTAAAACCAAAATGAGGAGGAATTACTTCATTCAAAGGGTCGGGAATTTGTGGAATTCTCTACTCCACAGTACAGTGGATGCGGGAACACTAAACAAATTTAATGAGGATGTCAATAAGTTTTTCATTAGTAGTGGGATGAAGAGTTGGATGAAGGGTTATGGGGACAGGGTAGAAAAGTGGCGGTGAGGCCGAGATGAAATCAGCCTGATTGTATTGAATGGCGGAACAGGCTTGAGTGACTGAATTGCCTACTCTTAGTATGTTTATGTTCTTATCTCAGAGGCTGGGAATTCTGAGGTGAGTCAGTCACCACCTAACTTCCCAAAGCCTGCCCACCATTTCCTAGGCACAAGACACGTGTTCTGGAATACTTGCCTGGATGAGCGCAGTTCCTGCAGGTTGGGCATTTTTTCACTGTTGCTGGGTCAAAATCCTGAAACTCCCTTCTTAACCGCACTGTGCATGTTCCTACACGACATGGACGACAGCGGTTCCAGAAGAACTTACTACGACATTTTCAAGAGCAATCAAAGATGAGCAATAAATGCTGGCCTTGCCAGTGATTCTCCCACCCATTAAAATATTGTTTTAAAAAACAGGGCACAGTGGAATCATAGTGAAAAGCAGTTCCTGATAGAATGACAGAGTGAAGGCCATTGACAATGCAGCTAAGATGATTGGGCTGAGAATCTGTTCCCAAAGAAATTGTGGCAATGCCCTGTGGTTTCAATGGTTTCTGACAACCACAAGTATCTTCCTTTTTGTAAGGCGTAACTCCTAACTGTTTTTTCCATTGACTTCATCAACCTCAGTTTTACTAGGTTGCTTGGGTAGATAATCAAATGCTGCCTTGATTTAAAAGACAGTCTCTGCCTTTGCAATTCAGCTCTTGTCTCCATGTTTTGATCAGAGCTTTGACTCGAATGTGGACCATGAACTGAGATCTTGAACCAAGTTTTGATAATTAGGTATTGTTTACTGGTATACTTGTTGATTTCTTCTACCATTTTACTGCCAATTGGGAGAAGGCTGATAGGATAATTCACAGTAATATTTGTTGGTATAAAAATTCATCTTGGATGGGAGTGTTAAATAAACACTGCCACATTGACTGCCTGTGAAATCAGTGCAATGAAATATTGGCGGGGTGTTTTCAGGCAATTGATTTTATATCACCCATTTTACTCTACGCCCAAGCTGAATTTTTATATTTCTTCTGTTTTTGTGTCTGTTGGATGGACCTGGGTATTTTAATTTTTAAATGTATGCCAGTGTCATAACTGACTGGAACAGCTTGGTTCTCAGAAAATTGATCATTGGTTTAGATGGTTCCAACACTACAGTCAAGATATTGTCAGGCCCCCTAAGCTTTTGCCGTGTCCAATGTACAATTTCCTAATGCCAGTTGAAGAAAATTAAATTTAAAAAATATATATATTTTATTAACGTTTTCAAACACAATTTTTCCACCTTACAAATCAACGTAAAAGATAACACAATAACTAATAAGTAACATTATTTATATAAAATAGTGAACTAACAAAGTAACAAAAAATAGTGCCCCCCCCCCACCCCCCTCTGGGCTGCTGCTGAAGATCTATTTTTCCTTAACGTTCCGCGAGATAGTCAAGGAACGGTTGCCACCGCCTGGAGAACCCCTGAACCGATCCTCTCAACGCAAACTTCATCCGTTCCAGTTTTATGAACCCTGCCATATCGTTTATCCAGGCCTCCACGCCGGGGGGTTTCGCTTCCTTCCACATGAGTAAGATCCTTCCCCGGGCTACCAGGGACACAAAGGCCAGAATATCGGCCTCTTTCGCCTCCTGCACTCCCTGCTCCTCCGCTACCCCAAATATAGCTAACCGCCAGCTTGACCCGGACCTTCACCACCTTTGAAATCACTCTTGCCACTCCCCTCCAGTACTCATCCAGGCCGGACACGACCAAAACATGTGTGTGGTTCGCCGGGCTTCCCAAGCACCTCCCGCACTGTCCTCCACCCCGAAGAACCTGCTCAGCCTCGCTCCCGTCATGTGTGCTCTGTGTAGAACCTTGAATTGTATCAGGCTAGGCCTGGCACACGAGGAAGAGGAATTTACCCTACTTAGGGCATCAGCCCACAGACCCTCCTCAATCTCCTCCCCCAGCTCTTCTTCCCATTTTCCCTTCAGCTCCTCTACTCCTCTCGTCTCTCATCTTCTGATATATTTCGGACACTTTGCCCTCCCCGACCCATACCCCCGAAATCACTCTATCTTGGATCCCCTGTGCCGGGAGCAGCGGAAATTCCCTCACCTGTTGCCTCGTAAACTCCCTCACTTGCATGTATCTAAAGATATTCCCCGGGGGCAACTCATACTTTTCCCCCAGCGCTCCCAGGCTCGCGAACGTCCCGTCAATAAACAAATCTCTCAATCTCCTAATTCCTGCCCGATGCCAGCTCTGGAATCCTCCGTCCATCCTTCCTGGGACAAACCTATGGTTGTTCCTGATCGGGGACCACACCGAGGCACCCGTCGCACCCCTATGTCACCTCCATTGCCCCCAGATCCTTAAGGTTGCCACCACCACTGGGTTTGTGGTATACCTTTTCGGGGAGAGCGGTAGCGGCACTGTCACCAGCGCCTTTAGGCCTCTTCCACGCCGCCCCCTGTCCCTCACTCATCCACTTGCGAACCATCGCCACATTGGCGGCCCAGTAATAATCGTCCAGATTCGGCAACGCCAGTCCCCCTCTGTCCCTGCTGCGCTGCAGGAACCCCCTCCTTACCCTCGGGGTCTTCCCTGCCCACACGAAACTCATAACACTCCTATCTATTTTCTTAAAAAAGGCCTTAGTGATCAAAATGGGGAGACATTGAAACACAAAAAGAAACCTTGGGAGGACCATCATCTTGACCGCCTGCACTCTGCCCGCCAGTGAGAGCGGCAGCATATCCCACCTCTTGAAATCCTGCTCCACCATCCGCGTCAGATTGAGTTTGTGTAAAGTTCCCCAGCTCCTGGCTACCTGAATCCCCAAATATCGGAAGCTCCTTTCCGTTCTCCTTAACGGCAGTCTATATCCCTCTTCCCTGGTCCCCGGGGGGTGTACTACGAAAAGCTCACTCTTCCCCATATTAAGCCTATATCCTGAAAAATCTCCAAACTCCCTCAATATCTGCATAACCTCTGTCATCCCCTCCACAGGATCCGCCACATACAGCAGTAGGTCATCTGCGTAGAGTGACACTCGGTGTTCCTCTCCCCCTCTAACCACCCCCCTCCATTTTCTAGAGTCTCTCAACGCTATGGCCAGTGGTTCAATTGCCAGCGCGAACAGTATTAGGGACAGGGGGCACCCCTGACTTGTTCCTCTATGTAACCGAAAATACTCCGATCTCTGCCGATTTGTGACTACACTTGCCACTGGGGTCCCATAGAGGAGTTTGACCCAACTGACAAACCCCTCCCCGAACCCAAACCTCCTCAGCACCTCCCATAAATACTCCCACTCTACCCTATCAAATGCCTTCTCTGCATCCATCGCTGCCACTATCTCTGCCTTCCCCTCCGCTGGGGGCATCATTATCACCTCCCCATCAGCCGTCGCACGTTGACATTCAATTGTCTCCCCTTTACAAACCCTGTCTTGTTTTCATGCATCACCCCCCGGGACACAATCCTCGATCCTCGTCGCTAGCACTTTTGCCAGCAACTTGGCGTCAACATTCAGGAGCGAGATAGGCCTATATGACCCGCATTGCAGCGGATCTTTATCTCGCTTCAGGATTAATGATATCGTCGCCTCCAACATTGTCGGGGGTAGAGTCCCCCCTTCTCTGGCCTCGTTAAAGGTTCTCGCCAGCAGCGGGGCCAACAAGTCCACATATTTCCTATAAAATTCCACCGGGAACCCGTCTGGTCCCGGGGCCTTCCCTGCCTGCATGTTCCCCAGCCCTTTAGTCACCTCGTCCATCGCGATTGGCGCCCCCAGACCTGCCACCTCCTGCTCCTCCACCCTCGGGAACCTTGTTGGTCCAAGAACTGTTGCATCCCCTCTTTTCCCTCCGGGGTTTGGGACCTATACAGCCTCTCATAAAAGGTCTTAAACACCTCATTTACCTTCCCTGCACTTCGCACCGTAGTTCCCGTTTCATCCCTAACTCCCCCTATTTCCCTCGTCGCTATCCTCTTACGAAGCTGGTGGGCCAGCAGCCGGCTCGCCTTTTCTCCATATTCATATCTCATCCCCTGTGCCTTCCTCCACTGTGCCTCTGCCTTCCCTGTGGTCAGCAGGCCAAACTCCGTCTGAAGTCTTTGCCTCTATATAGTCCTTCGTCCGGGACCTCCGCATATCTTTTATCCACACACAAAATCTCCCCCACTAATCTCTCCCTTTCTTTGCCCTCTTTTTTTCTCCTTGTAAGCCCGAATGGAGATCAGCTCTCCCCTAACCACCGCCTTCAGCGCTTCCCATACTACCCCCACCTGGACCTCACCATCATCATTGGCCTCCAGGTACCTCTTAATACATCCCCGCACCCTTCCACAGACCCCCTCATCCGCCAATAGTCCCACTCCCCCCATTTGCTCCATAAACCCCCTGAGCACCTTGGCCGCTGCCGGTCTTCTTCCGGTCCTGGATCTAGACCGATCTAACCCTGGATCCAGCACAGTATTGAAATCCGCCCCCCCACCCCATTACCAGGCTTCCTACCTCCAGGTCCGGGATACGTCCCAGCATCCGCTTCATAAATCCCGCATCATCCCAGTTCGGGGCATATACATTTACCAGCACGGCCTCCCTTCCCTGCAATCTACCACTCACCATCACACATCTACCACCGTTGTCCACTACTAAATTCCTAGCCTCGAACGACACCAGTTTCCCCACCAATATCGCCACCCCTCTATTTTTTGCGTCCAACCCTGAGTGGAACACCTGTCCCACCCATCCTGTCCTTAACCTAACCTGATCCGCCACCTTCAGATGCGTCTCCTGAAGCATGACCACGTCTGCCTTCAGTCCTTTTAAGTGCGCGAACACTCGGGCCCTCTTAATTGGCCCATTTAGGCCTCTCACATTCCACGTGATCAGCCGGATTGGCCCCCCCCCCCCCCCCCCCCCGGCCGACTAGCCATCCCCTACTCTAGGCCATTCCCACGTCCAGGTCCCGCGCACCCACCCATCCCCCAGGCGGTGCACTCCCGTCCCGACCACCTCTTCCCTTGCCAGCTCCCTCTCGCTCCCAGCAGCAGCAACCCAGTTGACCCCCCGCTAGATCCCCATCTAGCATGGTTACTCCCCCCATAATGCTTCCGAAAGTCAGCTGACTCCAACTGACACCGGCTTCCCCCGCTCTCTCCTTGACCCCCCCCCCCCCTCATCTCCCTAGCGCGGGAAAAAACCCGCGCTTTCCTGGATCAGCCCCACCCCCAAAGGCGCAGCTCCCCCATTCCCCATCCCCCACCTCTGTCCCTTTTCCACCGGCGCCCACATTTCTCAGTGTCCCCCCCGTCAAGAAGAGAAAAAAAAAAACATCTCTCGTCCCGATACTGTGAACCTCCCATTCCCCAATTTACATTTTTGTACATCAACATCGTCATCTTCCCCCACAGCATCAGTCCCTCAGTTCTGGTCCAATTTCTCCTTTTGGATGAAGGTCCATGCCTCGTCCGACCTTTCAAAGTAGTAGTGTCTCTCGTGGTACGTGACCCACAATCGCGCCGGCTGCTGCATCCCAAACTTTACTTTCTTCTTGTGTAGCGCCTCCTTGGCCCGATTAAAACTCGCTCTCCTTCTTGCCACCTCCGCGCTCCAGTCCTGATACACTCGTATCACCGCATTCTCCCACCTGCTACTCCGTACCCTCTTGGCCCAGCTCAAAACCGCCTCTCTGTCGGTGAAGCGGTGAAATCTCACCACTATCGCCCTTGGTGGTTCTCCAGCCTTTGGTCTCCTCGCAAGGACCCGGTGAGCCCCTTCCATCTCCAGGGGTCCCGAGGGGGCCTCAGCTCCCATTAGCGAATGGAGCATCGTGCTCACATAAGTCCCAGCGTCAGCTCCCTCCACTCCCTTGGGGAGACCCAGAATCCGGAGGTTCTTTCTCCTCGAGCTGTTCTCCAGGCCTTCGAGCCTTTCGATACACCTCTTATGTAGCGCCTCGTGCGTCTCCATTTTTACCGCTAGGCCTAGAATCTCATCCTCGTTCTCAGCTGCCTTCGCCTTCACCCCACGGAGCTCTATCGCTTGGGCCTTTTGCGTTTCTTTTAGCCCTTCGATTGCCAACAACATCAGCGCCAGCACCTCCTTCTTTAATTCCTCCACACACTGTCAAAGGAATTCCTGCTGGTCCGGGGCCCATGTCGTCTGGGCTCCATCCGTCGCCATCTTGCTTCTTCCTTCTCTTCTCTGCCACTGCTCCAAAGGATCCTTCGCAATCTGGCCACTACCACCGATCTTTTCCATACACACCAGGGGGGACTCCTTACTTCGTCACCCTACACAGGGTTTGGTCCGAAAAAATTTCCGTTGGGGCTCCCAAAAAGAGCCCAAAAGTCCGTTAGAACGGGAGCTGCCGAAACGTGTGGCTTAGCAGTGCATCGCCGCAACTGGAAACCAAGAAAATTTAATTTGATGGACACTTTTATCTGTGATGGCCAGTACTGAAGGGAAGGATCATTCACTTGGCCTTTAATTGGGGATACTTGAAAATGCCTGGTTCCACCGTGGTAGGCAATTGGAACACTCATGGAGCAGCCACACTCACTTAGCTGCCAGATTATTCGCCATCATGCTTGGCTAGCTGGTGGGAGGGCTACAGAACTTTGATGTGACGTGTTGAGTGTGGTAAGGTAAAGTTGCCATAGTCCCAGATGACCATAGGCTGCTCTCCTCTTTGAGGGGAGAGCTGACAGGTGGTGATCTAAGCTGAGGACCACTACATCTCAGGCGAGGGGCAAGGCTGAGAAGACGGGGCTTCATGAATAACCTCATCCGGTACGGAAATTGAACCCACGCTAAACCGGTCCCCGGTTGAGTGTGGTATCATTTATTTTGCCTGCTGATTTTGATGTTTAGTATGCAGACTCCTTTAATTTATTATTTAAAAATATCATACTGCAAAATACTATTATTTATAAAGTTTAATTGATTTTGTTTCCCTAATCACCAGAAAAACGAAAAGTAAACTAGTACATTTGTTATCAATAAAATTTGAAACAGAGGTAACTATGCCCTTGAATTAATTTATAATTCTTTGGTACTTGTTTGGCATTAGCAAATTAAGAGATATGGTAACCTGAAATATTTTTCTTTTTATAATCAGTCATCTCCATGCATGGCACGAAAACAGGACAAGCCTCTCCCAGCACCACCACCTCCCATCAGAGAACCTCCTCTTCCACCTGAGAGACCACCTCCCATACCAGAAAGCAGGGTTGCACGTTTGTTACATAATTCTGATGATGCTTCTTTAAGGGACCAACAAATAACACATGAAGCCTGGTCCCCCAGGGATGTGCATGGTTCTACCACATCCACAGAATGCAGATCTGGTTGTGATCGATCTCCTAAATCTGGCCACACAGCACCTAATAACTTGAATGGTAGACAGAGCTGGCATGTAACAGAGCCAAGTTTTCCACGCAAACCAGGCAGGCGCCAAGAATTATCCCATGACAGTGCAAAGGTAAGGACTAGAATAGAGGTCCTATAATTAAGCTTCTATTAATGTTGGTGTTGTTTTCTTAGATTTGTTTTATTTTGTAGCTAATTGAATGAGGAAAGCTGAGACTGCTATAATAATTCAGCACATAATGCAAATGTCTAACAACAGGCTCCTGCAGAATTGCCTGCAAAGTCCTTAGAGTGGCTGGAATGAAGTTGAGTGGGAAAGTGTGAGATTATCTACTTTGGACCCAAGAAAGTTTGATTAAAGTGCTTTTTAAATGGTGAAAAGCTACAAATGGTGAAGGAGGAGGGTGGTTTACAACAGTGGTTTTTCAAACTTTCCCCCGGGACCCACCTTTTCCAGCTGGACGGCCTTCGCGTCCCATGCCACATTCGCTTACCTAAAATGTAAAAGGGGAGCGGGTTTAGTCCTCACTGTCTCACTCCTATCAGGTTCACAAGAGGAGAGGGCAATGCACATTATCAAGCGCAGACTTCAGCTAGTTTATTAACTATCTCGATCGCTCTGCCTATCTCTATCGCTCTGCCTATCTCTATCGCTCTCTCTCTATCTCTATTGCTCTCTCTCTATTGCTCTCTCTATCTCGATTGCTCTCTCTATCTCTATCGCTATCTCTATCACCCTCTCTCTATCTCTATCACCGTCCCTCAATCTCTATCGCCCTCTCTATCGCTCTATCTCCATTGCTCTCTCTATCTCTCTTTCGCTCTCTCTATCTCGACTGCTCTCTCTATCGCACTCTATCTCTATCGTTGTCTCTCTGTCTCTTTCGCCCCCCCACTATCGTTATCGCTCTCTCTATCGCCCGCTCTCTATATCGCCCTCTCTCAATCTCTATCGCCCTCTCCCTATATCGCCCTCCCTCTATCTCTATCGCCCTCCCTCTATCTCTATCGCCCTCCCTCTATCTCTATCGCCCTCCCTCTATCTCTATCGCCCTCCCTCTATCTCTATCGCCCTCCCTCTATCTCTATCGCCCTCCCTCTATCTCTATCGCCCTCCCTCTATCTCTATCGTCCTCCCTCTATCTCTATCGCCCTCCCTCTATCTCTATCGCCCTCCCTCTATCTCTATCGCCCTCCCTCTATCTCTATCGCCCTCCCTCAATCTCTATCGCCCTCCCTCAATCTCTATCTCTATTGCCCTCTCTCTATCGCCCTCCCTCTATCTCTATCGCCCTCCCTCTATCTCTATCGCCCTCCCTCTATCTCTATCGCCCTCCCTCTATCTCTATCGCCCTCTCTCAATCTCTATCGCCCTCTCTCAATCTCTATCGCCCTCTCTCAATCTCTAACACCCTCCCTCTATCTCTATCGCCCTCTCTCTATCTCTATCGCCCTCTCTCTCTCGCCCTCCCTCTATCTCTATCGCCCTCCCTCTATCTCTATCGCCCTCCCTCTATCTCTATCGCCCTCCCTCTATCTCTATCGCCCTCTCTCAATCTCTATCGCCCTCTCTCAATCTCTATCGCCCTCTCTCAATCTCTAACACCCTCCCTCTATCTCTATCGCCCTCTCTCTATCTCTATCGCCCTCTCTCTCTCGCCCTCCCTCTATCTCTATTGCCTTCCCTCTTTCTCTATCGCCCTCCCTCTTTCTCTATCGCCCTCCCTCTTTATCGCCCTCCCTCTATTACTATCGCCCTCTCTCTATCTCTATCGCCCTCTCTCTATCTCTATCGCCCTCCCTCTATCTCTATCGCCCTCCCTCTATCTCTATCGCCCTCTCTCTATCTCTATCGCCCTCCCTCTATCGCCCTCCCTCTATCTCTATCGCCCTCCCTCTATCTCTATCGCCCTCCCTCTATCTCTATCGCCCTCTCTCTATCTCTATCGCCCTCCCTCTATCTCTATCGCCCTCCCTCTATCTCTATCGCCCTCCCTCTATATCGCCCTCCCTCTATCTCTATCGCCCCCCCTCTATCTCTATCGCCCTCCCTCTATCACTATCGCCCTCCCTCTATCACTATCGCCCTCCCTCTATCACTATCGCCCTCCCTCTATCACTATCGCCCTCCCTCTATCACTATCGCCCTCGCTCTATCACTATCGCCCTCCCTCTTTCTCTATCGCCATCCCTCTATCTCTATCGCCCTCGCTCTATCACTATCGCCCTCGCTCTATCACTATCGCCCTCGCTCTATCACTATCGCCCTCCCTCTTTCTCTATCGCCCTCCCTCTTTCTCTATCGCCCTCCCTCTTTCTCTATCGCCCTCCCTCTATCTCTATCGCCCTCCCTCTATCTCTATCGCCCGCCCTCTATCTCTATCGCCCTCCCTCTATCTCTATCTCCCTCCCTCTATCTCTATCTCCCTCCCTCTATCTCTATCGCCCTCCCTCTATCTCTATCGCCCTCTCTCTATCTCTGTCGCCCTCTCTCTATCTCTGTCGCCTTCCCTCTATCTCTGTCGCCCTCCCTCTCTCTCTGTCGCCCTCCCTCGACCTCTCTCGACCTCTCTCGCCCTCTCTCGCCCTCCCTCGATCTCTCTCGCCCTCCCTCGATCTCTCTCGCCCTCCCTCGATCTCTCTCGCCCTCCCTCGATCTCTCTCTCCCTCCCTCGATCTCTCTCGCCCTCCCTCGATCTCTCTCGCCCTCCCTCGATCTCTATCGCCCTCCCTCGATCTCTATCGCACTCCCTCGATCTCTATCGCCCTCCCTCGATCTCTATCGCCCTCCCTCGATCTCTATCGCCCTCCCTCGATCTCTATCGCCCTCCCTCGATCTCTATCGCCCTCCCTCGATCTCTATCGCCCTCCCTCGATCTCTATCGCCCTCCCTCGATCTCTATCGCCCTCCCTCGATCTCTATCGCCCTCCCTCGATCTCTATCGCCCTCCCTCGATCTCTATCGCCCTCCCTCGATCTCTATCGCCCTCCCTCGATCTCTATCGCCCTCCCTCGATCTCTATCGCCCTCCCTCGATCTCTATCGCCCTCCCTCGATCTCTATCGCCCTCCCTCGATCTCTATCGCCCTCCCTCGATCTCTATCGCCCTCCCTCGATCTCTATCGCCCTCCCTCGATCTCTATCGCCCTCCCTCGATCTCTATCGCCCTCCCTCGATCTCTATCGCCCTCCCTCGATCTCTATCGCCCTCCCACGATCTCTATCGCCCTCCCTCGATCTCTATCGCCCTCCCTCGATCTCCATCGCCCTCCCTCGATCTCCATCGCCCTCCCTCGATCTCCATCGCCCTCCCTCGATCTCCATCGCCCTCCCTCTATCTCCATCGCCCTCCCTCTATCTCTATCGCCCTCCCTCTATCTCTATCGCCCTCCCTCTATCTCTATCGCCCTCCCTCTATCTCTATCGCCCCCCCTCTATCTCTATCGCCCTCCATCTATCTCTATCGCCCTCTCAATCTCTATCGCCCTCTCTCTATATCGCCCTCCACTATCTCTATCGCCCTCTCAATCTCTATCGCCCTCTCTCTATATCGCCCTCCACTATCTCTATCGCCCTCCTCTATCTCTATCGCCCTCCCTCTATCTCTATCGCCCTCCCTCTATCTCTATCGCCCTCCCTCTATCTCTATCGCCCTCCCTCTATCTCTATCGCCCTCCCTCTATCTCTATCGCCCTCCCTCTATCTCTATCGCCCTCCCTCTATCTCTATCGCCCTCCCTCTATCTCTATCGCCCTCTCTCTATATCTATCGCCCTCCCTCGATCTCTGTCGCCCTCCCTCGATCTCTGTCGCCCTCCCTCGATCTCTGTCGCCCTCCCTCGATCTCTGTCGCCCTCCCTCGATCTCTATCGCCCTCTCTATCTCTATCGCTCTCTCAATCTCTATCGCTATCTCTATCACCCTCTCTCAATCTCTATCGCCCTCTCTATCGCTCTATCCCTATCACTCTCTCTCTCTATTGCTCTTTCTCTATATCTCCATTGCTCTCTCTATCTCTCCTTTGCTCTCTCTATCTTGACTGCTCTCTCTATCGCACTCTTTCTCTATCGCTGTCTCTCTATCTCTTTCACCCCCCCACTATCGTTATCGCTCTCTCTATCTCTATCGCCCAATGTCTATCGCTCTCTCTATTCCTCTCTCTATCTCTATTGCTCTCTCTATCTCTATTGCTCTCTCTATCTCTCTTGCTCTCTCTATCTCTCTTGCTCTCTCTATCGCTCTCTCTTTATTGCTCTATCTCTCTCGCCCTCCACTATCTCTATCGCCCTCCACTATCTCTATCGCCCTCCCTCAATCTCTATCGCCCTCCCTCTATCTCTATCGCCCCCCCTCTATCTCTATCGCCCTCCATCTATCTCTATCGCCCTCTCAATCTCTATCGCCCTCTCTCTATATCGCCCTCCACTATCTCTATCGCCCTCCCTCTATCTCTATCGCCCTCCCTCTATCTCTATCGCCCTCCCTCTATCTCTATCGCCCTCCCTCTATCTCTATCGCCCTCTCTCTATCACCCTCTCTCTATCGCCCTCTCTCTATATCGCCCTCTCTCAATCTCTATCGCCCTCTCTATCGCTCTATCTCCATTGCTCTCTCTAACTCTCTTTTGCTCTCTCTATCTTGACTGCTCTCTCTATCGCACTCTTTCTCTATCGCTGTCTCTCTATCTCTTTCGCCCCCCCACTATCGTTATCGCTCTCTCTATCTCTATCGCCCAATGTCTATCGCTCTCTCTCTATTCCTCTCTCTATCTCTATTGCTCTCTCTATCTCTATTGCTCTCTCTATCTCTCTTGCTCTCTCTATCGCTCTCTCTTTATCGCTCTATTTCTATCGACCTCTCTCTGTATCGCCCTCCACTATCTCTATCGCCCTCCACTATCTCTATCGCCCTCCACTATCTCTATCGCCCTCCACTATCTCTATCGCCCTCCACTATCTCTATCGCCCTCCACTATCTCTATCTCCCTCCCTCAATCTCTATCGCCCTCTCTCAATCTCTATCGCCCTCTCTCAATCTCTATCGCCCTCTCTCTATATCGCCCTCCACTATCTCTATCGCCCTCCACTATCTCTATCGCCCTCCCTCAATCTCTATCGCCCTCCCTCAATCTCTATCGCCCTCTCTCGATCTCTATCGCCCTCCCTCGATCTCGATCGCCCTCCCTCGATCTCGATCGCCCTCCCTCGATCTCGATCGCCCTCCCTCGATCTCGATCGCCCTCCCTCGATCTCGATCGCCCTCCCTCGATCTCGATCGCCCTCGATCTCGATCGCACTCCCTCTATCTCTATCGCCCTCTCTCTCTCTATCGCACTCCCTCTATCACCCTCTCTCTCTCTCTCTATCGCACTCCCTCTATCACCCTCTCTCTCTCTCTATCGCACTCCCTCTATCGCACTCCCTCTATCTCTATCGCCCTCCCTCTATCTCTATCGCCCTCTCTCTATCTCTATAGCCCTCTCTATCTCTATCGCCCTCTCTCTCTCTATCGCACTCCCTCTATCTCTATCACCCTCTCTCTCTCTCTATCGCACTCCCTCTATCTCTATCACCCTCTCTCTCTCTCTATTGCACTCCCTCTATCACCCTCTCTCTCTCTCTCTATCGCACTCCCTCTATCGCACTCCCTCTATCTCTATCGCCCTCCCTCTATCTCTATCGCCCTCTCTCTATCTCTATAGCCCTCTCTATCTCTATCGCTCTCTCTCTCTCTATCGCACTCCCTCTATCTCTATCACCCTCTCTCTCTCTCTATCGCCCTCCCTCTATCTCTATCGCCATCTCTCTATCTCTATAGCCCTCTCTATCTCTTATCGCCCTCTCTCTCTCTCTATCGCACTCCCTCTATCACCCTCTCTCTCTCTCTCTATCGCACTCCCTCTATCACCCTCTCTCTCTCTCTCTCTATATCGCACTCCCTCTATCTCTATCGCCCTCCCTCTATCACCCTCTCTCTCTCTCTCTCTATCGCACTCCCTCAATCTCTATCGTCCTCTCTATCGCTCTAACTCCATTGCTCTCTCTATCTCTCTTTCGCTCTCTCTATCTTGACTGCTCTCTCTATCGCACTCTTTCTCTATCGCTGTCTCTCTATCTCTTTCGCCCCCCACTATCATTATCGCTCTCTCTATCTCTATCGCCCTCTATCGCTCAATGTCTATCGCTCTCTCTCTATTCCTCTCTCTATTGCTCTCTCGATCTCCCTTGCTCTCTCTATCGCTCTCTTTTATCACCCTCCACTATCTCTATCGCCCTCCACTATCTCTATCGCCCTCCCTCTATCTCTATCGCCCTCTCTCAATCTCTATCACCCTCCTTCTATCTCTATCGCCCTCCCTCTATCTATATCGCCCTCCACTATCTCTATCACCCTCCCTCTATCTCTATCGCCCTCCCTCTATCTCTATCGCCCTCCCTCTATCTCTATCGCCCTCCCTCTATCTCTATCGCCCTCCCTCTATCTCTATCGCCCTCCCTCTATCTCTATCGCCCTCCCTCTATCTATTTCTCTCTCTATCTCTATCGCTCTCTCTATCTCTCTTGCTCTCTCTATCGCTCTCTCTTTATCGCCCTCCCTCTATCTATATCGCCCTCCACTATCTCTATCACCCTCCCTCTATCTCTATCGCCCTCCCTCTATCTCTATCGCCCTCCCTCTATCTCTATCGCCCTCCCTCTATCTCTATCGCCCTCCCTCTATCTCTATCGCCCTCCCTCTATCTATTTCTCTCTCTATCTCTATCGCTCTCTCTATCTCTCTTGCTCTCTCTATCGCTCTCTCTTTATCGCCCTCCACTATCTCTATCGCCCTCCACTATCTCTATCGCCCTCCACTATCTCTATCGCCCTCTCTCAATCTCTATCGCCCTCTCTCAATCTCAATCGCCCTCCCTCTATCTCTATCGCCCTCCCTCTATCTCTATCGCCCTCTCTCAATCTCTATCGCCCTCTCTCTATATCGCCCTCCACTATACTATCGCCCTCCCTCTATCTCTATCGCCCTCCCTCTATCTATTTCTCTCTCTATCTCTATTGCTCTCTCTATCTCTATGGCTCGCTCTCTCTATCTCTATCACCCTCTCTCTATCTCTATCGTTGTATTTCTATCACCCTCTCTCTATATCTCTATTACTCTCCCTATCTCTATCGCTCGCTCTCTCTATCTCTATCACCCTCTCTCTATCTCTATTGCTTTATCTCTATTGCCCTCTCTCCATCTCTATATAATTCTATCCCTATCGCCCTCCACTATCCCTATCGCCCTCCGCCATCCCTATCGCCCTCCGCCATCCCTATCGCCCTCCGCCATCCCTATCGCCCTCCGCCATCCCTATCGCCCTCCGCCATCCCTATCGCCCTCCGCCATCCCTATCGCCCTCCGCCATCCCTATCGCCCTCCGCCATCCCTATCGCCCTCCGCCATCCCTATCGCCCTCCGCCATCCCTATCGCCCTCCGCCATCCCTATCGCCCTCCGCCATCCCTATCGCCCTCCGCCATCCCTATCGCCCTCCGCCATCCCTATCGCCCTCCGCCATCCCTATCGCCCTCCGCCATCCCTATCGCCCTCCGCCATCCCTATCGCCCTCCGCCATCCCTATCGCCCTCCGCCATCCCTATCGCCCTCCGCCATCCCTATCGCCCTCCGCCATCCCTATCGCCCTCCGCCATCCCTATCGCCCTCCGCCATCCCTATCGCCCTCCGCCATCCCTATCGCCCTCCGCCATCCCTATCGCCCTCCGCCATCCCTATCGCCCTCCGCCATCCCTATCGCCCTCCGCCATCCCTATCGCCCTCCGCCATCCCTATCGCCCTCCGCCATCCCTATCGCCCTCCGCCATCCCTATCGCCCTCCGCCATCCCTATCGCCCTCCGCCATCCCTATCGCCCTCCGCCATCCCTATCGCCCTCCGCCATCCCTATCGCCCTCCGCCATCCCTATCGCCCTCCGCCATCCCTATCGCCCTCCGCCATCCCTATCGCCCTCCGCCATCCCTATCGCCCTCCGCCATCCCTATCGCCCTCCGCCATCCCTATCGCCCTCCGCCATCCCTATCGCCCTCCGCCATCCCTATCGCCCTCCGCCATCCCTATCGCCCTCCGCCATCCCTATCGCCCTCCGCCATCCCTATCGCCCTCCGCCATCCCTATCGCCCTCCGCCATCCCTATCGCCCTCCGCCATCCCTATCGCCCTCCGCCATCCCTATCGCCCTCCGCCATCCCTATCGCCCTCCGCCATCCCTATCGCCCTCCGCCATCCCTATCGCCCTCCGCCATCCCTATCGCCCTCCGCCATCCCTATCGCCCTCCGCCATCCCTATCGCCCTCCGCCATCCCTATCGCCCTCCGCCATCCCTATCGCCCTCCGCCATCCCTATCGCCCTCCGCCATCCCTATCGCCCTCCGCCATCCCTATCGCCCTCCGCCATCCCTATCGCCCTCCGCCATCCCTATCGCCCTCCGCCATCCCTTTCGCCCTCCGCCATCCCTTTCGCCCTCCGCCATCCCTATCGCCCTCCGCCATCCCTATCGCCCTCCGCCATCCCTATCGCCCTCCGCCATCCCTATCGCCCTCCGCCATCCCTATCGCCCTCCGCCATCCCTATCGCCCTCCGCCATCCCTATCGCCCTCCGCCATCCCTATCGCCCTCCGCCATCCCTATCGCCCTCCGCCATCCCTATCGCCCTCCGCCATCCCTATCGCCCTCCGCCATCCCTATCGCCCTCCGCCATCCCTATCGCCCTCCGCCATCCCTATCGCCCTCCGCCATCCCTATCGCCCTCCGCCATCCCTATCGCCCTCCGCCATCCCTATCGCCCTCCGCCATCCCTATCGCCCTCCGCCATCCCTATCGCCCTCCGCCATCCCTATCGCCCTCCGCCATCCCTATCGCCCTCCGCCATCCCTATCGCCCTCCGCCATCCCTATCGCCCTCCGCCATCCCTATCGCCCTCCGCCATCCCTATCGCCCTCCGCCATCCCTATCGCCCTCCGCCATCCCTATCGCCCTCCTCGATCCCTATCGCCCTCCTCGATCCCTATCGCCCTCCTCGATCCCTATCGCCCTCCCTCGATCCCTATCGCCCTCCCTCGATCCCTATCGCCCTCCCTCGATCCCTATCGCCCTCCCTCGATCCCTATCGCCCTCCCTCGATCCCTATCGCCCTCCCTCGATCCCTATCGCCCTCCCTCGATCCCTATCGCCCTCCCTCGATCCCTATCGCCCTCCCTCGATCCCTATCGCCCTCCCTCGATCCCTATCGCCCTCCCTCGATCCCTATCGCCCTCCCTCGATCCCTATCGCCCTCCCTCGATCCCTATCGCCCTCCCTCGATCCCTATCGCCCTCCCTCGATCCCTATCGCCCTCCCTCGATCCCTATCGCCCTCCCTCGATCCCTATCGCCCTCCCTCGATCCCTATCGCCCTCCCTCGATCCCTATCGCCCTCCCTCGATCCCTATCGCCCTCCCTCGATCCCTATCGCCCTCCCTCGATCCCTATCGCCCTCCCTCGATCCCTATCGCCCTCCCTCGATCCCTATCGCCCTCCCTCGATCCCTATCGCCCTCCCTCGATCCCTATCGCCCTCCCTCGATCCCTATCGCCCTCCCTCGATCCCTATCGCCCTCCCTCGATCCCTATCGCCCTCCCTCGATCCCTATCGCCCTCCCTCGATCCCTATCGCCCTCCCTCGATCCCTATCGCCCTCCCTCGATCCCTATCGCCCTCCCTCGATCCCTATCGCCCTCCCTCGATCCCTATCGCCCTCCCTCGATCCCTATCGCCCTCCCTCGATCCCTATCGCCCTCCCTCGATCCCTATCGCCCTCCCTCGATCCCTATCGCCCTCCCTCGATCCCTATCGCCCTCCCTCGATCCCTATCGCCCTCCCTCGATCCCTATCGCCCTCCCTCGATCCCTATCGCCCTCCCTCGATCCCTATCGCCCTCCCTCGATCCCTATCGCCCTCCCTCGATCCCTATCGCCCTCCCTCGATCCCTATCGCCCTCCCTCGATCCCTATCGCCCTCCCTCGATCCCTATCGCCCTCCCTCGATCCCTATCGCCCTCCCTCGATCCCTATCGCCCTCCCTCGATCCCTATCGCCCTCCCTCGATCCCTATCGCCCTCCCTCGATCCCTATCGCCCTCCCTCGATCCCTATCGCCCTCCCTCGATCCCTATCGCCCTCCCTCGATCCCTATCGCCCTCCCTCGATCCCTATCGCCCTCCCTCGATCCCTATCGCCCTCCCTCGATCCCTATCGCCCTCCCTCGATCCCTATCGCCCTCCCTCGATCCCTATCGCCCTCCCTCGATCCCTATCGCCCTCCCTCGATCCCTATCGCCCTCCCTCGATCCCTATCGCCCTCCCTCGATCCCTATCGCCCTCCCTCGATCCCTATCGCCCTCCCTCGATCCCTATCGCCCTCCCTCGATCCCTATCGCCCTCCCTCGATCCCTATCGCCCTCCCTCGATCCCTATCGCCCTCCCTCGATCCCTATCGCCCTCCCTCGATCCCTATCGCCCTCCCTCGATCCCTATCGCCCTCCCTCGATCCCTATCGCCCTCCCTCGATCCCTATCGCCCTCCCTCGATCCCTATCGCCCTCCCTCGATCCCTATCGCCCTCCCTCGATCCCTATCGCCCTCCCTCGATCCCTATCGCCCTCCCTCGATCCCTATCGCCCTCCCTCGATCCCTATCGCCCTCCCTCGATCCCTATCGCCCTCCCTCGATCCCTATCGCCCTCCCTCGATCCCTATCGCCCTCCCTCGATCCCTATCGCCCTCCCTCGATCCCTATCGCCCTCCCTCGATCCCTATCGCCCTCCCTCGATCCCTATCGCCCTCCCTCGATCCCTATCGCCCTCCCTCGATCCCTATCGCCCTCCCTCGATCCCTATCGCCCTCCCTCGATCCCTATCGCCCTCCCTCGATCCCTATCGCCCTCCCTCGATCCCTATCGCCCTCCCTCGATCCCTATCGCCCTCCCTCGATCCCTATCGCCCTCCCTCGATCCCTATCGCCCTCCCTCGATCCCTATCGCCCTCCCTCGATCCCTATCGCCCTCCCTCGATCCCTATCGCCCTCCCTCGATCCCTATCGCCCTCCCTCGATCCCTATCGCCCTCCCTCGATCCCTATCGCCCTCCCTCGATCCCTATCGCCCTCCCTCGATCCCTATCGCCCTCCCTCGATCCCTATCGCCCTCCCTCGATCCCTATCGCCCTCCCTCGATCCCTATCGCCCTCCCTCGATCCCTATCGCCCTCCCTCGATCCCTATCGCCCTCCCTCGATCCCTATCGCCCTCCCTCGATCCCTATCGCCCTCCCTCGATCCCTATCGCCCTCCCTCGATCCCTATCGCCCTCCCTCGATCCCTATCGCCCTCCCTCGATCCCTATCGCCCTCCCTCGATCCCTATCGCCCTCCCTCGATCCCTATCGCCCTCCCTCGATCCCTATCGCCCTCCCTCGATCCCTATCGCCCTCCCTCGATCCCTATCGCCCTCCCTCGATCCCTATCGCCCTCCCTCGATCCCTATCGCCCTCCCTCGATCCCTATCGCCCTCCCTCGATCCCTATCGCCCTCCCTCGATCCCTATCGCCCTCCCTCGATCCCTATCGCCCTCCCTCGATCCCTATCGCCCTCCCTCGATCCCTATCGCCCTCCCTCGATCCCTATCGCCCTCCCTCGATCCCTATCGCCCTCCCTCGATCCCTATCGCCCTCCCTCGATCCCTATCGCCCTCCCTCGATCCCTATCGCCCTCCCTCGATCCCTATCGCCCTCCCTCGATCCCTATCGCCCTCCCTCGATCCCTATCGCCCTCCCTCGATCCCTATCGCCCTCCCTCGATCCCTATCGCCCTCCCTCGATCCCTATCGCCCTCCCTCGATCCCTATCGCCCTCCCTCGATCCCTATCGCCCTCCCTCGATCCCTATCGCCCTCCCTCGATCCCTATCGCCCTCCCTCGATCCCTATCGCCCTCCCTCGATCCCTATCGCCCTCCCTCGATCCCTATCGCCCTCCACTATCTCTATCTCTCTGTCTCTATCGCCCTCTCTCTGTCTCTATCGCCCTCTCTCTGTCTCTATCGCCCTCTCTCTATCACTATCGCCCTCTCTCTATCACTATCGCCCTCTCTCTATCTCTCTAACACCTACTGACTTTTCCACTTCCATATATGTATATTAAATAACGATGATGGCCGGGATTCTCTGAAAACGCGGCCAAGTGTTGCCGCCGGCGTAAACACCGGAGTGTTTCACGCTGGTGTCAACAGGCTTCTTGGCCCAGCGATTCTGTTGCCCACAGTGGGCCAGCACGGCGCTGGAGTGCTCTGCGCTGTGGTACGCGGCCCTGCACTGCTGGGCGTGGGTCCGCGCATGTGCGAGGTGGCCGCTTGCACACCGGCGCTGTGTAACATGGCAGAGCCACACAGCGGACCGACGTGGAAGACGGTAGGACCCCCGCATCACGGGCCTGGCCGTCGTGGTGGCCCCCCCCCCCCCCGGTGTCTGATCCCCCCCCCCCCCCCCCCCCCCCCAACCAGGACGGCCACCGCGGCCGCGGGTCCGAGCTCCGGCCAGGTGGGACCATGTTAGAACCACTTTGGCGGGAACTTGGCCGGTCGACTGTGGACAATCACCGTGGGGGCCTCTTTCATCGGACCCCGACCGGCGGCGCGTCTACCACGCCCGCGACTGGAGGCGATTCTCCGGTCGCCCCCCCAAACCCCACTCCCCAGACGCGCCTGCCCTCATACCTGCGTCAGCCATCAAGCACCGATCCAATCCCATTTTCCAGCACTTGATCCATAGCCTTGTATGTTATGGCATTTCAAGTGCTCATCTAAATGCTTCACCCTTTCAGGCAGTGAGTTCCAGATATCCACCACCATCTGGGTGAAAAGATCTTTCCTCAAATTCCCTCTGAATTGTCTGTCCCTTATCTTAAATGTATGCCCCCTGGTTATTGACCCCTCTACTAAGGGGAAAAGTTCCATCCTATCTACTATGTGCCTCATAATTTTATCTACTTCGATCAGATCCCACACTCGGCCTTCTCTGCACTAAGGAAAACAAGCCCAGCTGAATCAGCCTCTCCTCAAAACTGAAATGCTCCAACCCAGGCAACATCCTGGTGGTTCTGCACCTTCTTTAGTGCAATCGCATCTTTCCTATAGTGTGGTGACCAATACTGCAGACAGTACTCTAATTTATACAGCTCCATCATGACCTCCCTGCTCTTGTATTCTGTGCCTCAACTAATAAAGATAAGTATCCCTCTGCCCTGTTAACCTCCTTTTCTACCTGTCCTGCTGCCTTCAGGAATTTATGGACATGCATCCCCTCCAGTTCTCTCTACTTCCTAACATCCGACCGTTCATTGTGTATTAATTTGCCTTGTTAGTCCCCCCAGAATTCATTACCTCAGACTTTTTAGGATTATTTTCCATTTGTGACTGTTCTTCCCATCTTGACCAGCTTGTCTGTATCATCCTGTAATCTAAGGCTTTCCTCTTCACTACTTACCACATTACCAATTTTTGTGTCATTTGCAAACTTATTGTTCATACCTCCTACAACATGTCGAGATCATTAATCCTCCCATGGTTAAAAAAAATAGCGATTAAAGAACTATGTATACGGGCGGCATGCGGCTCAGTGGATAGCACTGGGACTGCGGCACTGAGGACCCGGGTTTGAATCCTGGCCCTGGGTCACTGTCCGTGTGGAGTTTGCACATTTGCCCCATGTCTGCGTGGATTTCACCCCCACAACCCAAAGATGTGCAGGTTAGGTGGATTGGCCACACTGAATTGCCCCTTAATTGGAAAACAAAATAATTGGGTGCTCAAGAACTATGTATAATTATCATATCAGAATATTGTAAACAAAGTTTCATAAGTGTGCCCTTTTTTGGATCCTGAACATGTACTGAACAGTTTATGCTTCATTGCCACAAATGCACGTTGGTTTCTTGCTCCTTATTTTCTTAAATGAGAACAGAAGTCAAACACCCAATAAGCAAATTAAAACATTCATTTGTGGCATCTTAAAAAAATGATTCATTGGGCATTGTGGCCACTAGTGAGAGCGATGACTACCTTGGGAGGAAAATACAAGGAAGTTAAGACGGCCTTCACTGAATTCTGCCCCTCCACATCCCACACAATTCTTCTACTCTCCCGTCCTCTGAATTAGCACAAATTGTGGAGCGCTAATCCTGGGAGTGTTAGACCTGTATGCCTCAGTATTACTCCAGGGAGAGGACACTCCCCAAAGGAACTCTTGCAGTAATTCTCTTTAACTGAGATATTTGACCTCCAACAGCAGTAGCTATCCTCCTTTGTGCTTGGTGTAACTCCAACCAGCAGAAAGTTCCCCCCTAATTCCCATTGACTCCACTTTTACTAGGTTTGGCATGCAAGTAGTCATGTGCTATAGCCTCACTAGGTTGACACTTAATTTTTAGGCATGCCTGGTGCTGCACTTAGCATGACCTCCTGCACTTTTCATTGAGCCAGGGTTGATCCCCTGGCGTGGTGATAATGATGGAGTGGGGAATATGCCTGGCTAAGAGGTACCAAATTGTGGTTGAGTACAATTCTGCTGCTGTTGATAGTCCACAGCATCTCATGGATGCCCAATCAGTTGCTAGGTATGCTTGAAATCTATCCTATTTAGCATGTTGGTAGGGCCACGCAGAACAAAGGTGTGTATCCTCAATCTGAAGTCGGGACTTTGTCTCCGCACAGACCTTGCAGTGGTTATTCCTACCTATACTGTCACGGACAGATGTATCTGCGGCAGGCAGGTTGGTGAGGAGGTGTAGTATTTTTCTTCCACCTTGTATTAATTAATAATCTTTATTGTCACAAGTATGCTTACATTAACACTGGAATGAAGTTACTGTGAAAAGCCCCTGGTCGCCACATTCCGGCGCCTGTTCTGGTACACAGAGGGAGAATTTAGAATGTCCAAATTACCTAACAGCACGTGGTTCGGGACTTGTGGGATTGACCCAGCCTCACCACTTGCTGCAGACCCAGTCTAGCAGCTATGTCAGTTAGGACTCAACCAGCTCAGTCAGTAGTAATTCTGCCGAGCTACTCTTGGTGTTGGACATTGAAGCCCTCCATTCCAGTGTCCTTGCCATCCTCAATGCTTCCTCCAAGTGATGTCCAACATGGGAGGAGTATTGTTTCATCAGATAAGCGGGTGCGATTCTAGTAATCAGCAGGTTTCCTTGCCCATTTTTGATCTGATGCCATGGGACTTCATGGAGGCCACAGTTAATGTTGAGGAGTCTCAGAGCAATTCCCCCTCGATTGTATACCACCTTGCCACCACCTCGGGTGGGTCTGTCCTTTCGGTGGGGCAGGCATGGTGATGGTGGTGTCTGAAACATGATCTGTAAGATATGATTCTGTGAGTATTACTATGTTAGGCTATTGCTTGACTAATCTGTGAGACAGCTCTCCTCATTTTTGCATAAGTCCCAGATTCTAGTAAGGAGGATTTGATTCTCCTACAAGAGGAAACATTCTTTCCACATCCACCCTGTCAAGTCCACTCAGGATCTTGTATGTTTACAATTTCCGTGGCCATTTAGTATCCATAATAAGCCTGTTCAAGATAATGCTTACGTTATAGGCCAGGTATTTTCAAAGTGGGGGTTGCGACCCGCGGGTGGGTTGCGTGCGGGTGCCGGGAGGGCCGCAGAGCTGTAAGTCGCGGCGTTCCCGATCCCATGAATTTGCGCGCTTCAGACGCAGCAGTTGGCTTTTAACAATGCCAGCTGCGAGGAGCTTTGAAAATGACAGCCGTGACCAAATTTTAAAAAATGCGGGTGCACTGCTCATGCATTCCCGCTCATCGGTGTGCATGTGCAGAACCAAGCGAGAAGTACCGCCCACTCCTGACATCAACGTGGTGACCCAGGAGAAGATTTTTAAAAATTCAATGCAATCTTCCTGTCTGAAGCGAGGCAGAGAGCAGGTCAAGCGCCCCGAATGCTGAAGTCACGTGCTTTGGGCGTGATTGCGAATTCTCCATTTTGTCAGCAGCAAACAAGTAAATGAGGACCAAGCAGGCTCACCTCTCACATTAAAGGTAAGAGGAAATGGTGGGTCCCGAAGATCGGTCTGCGTGTGTCCTGAAGGTCGGCCGGTTGGTACAAATGGGTCACCAGAAAAAAAAGTTTGAAAAACGGCTGTAGTGAGTTCTGGATTGCACAGGAAACTGGATGAAAAGATCGATAACAAGATTTCTGCAGTACCTGTATGAAAATGGAGCAATGAGGGCTAAGTTAGAAGTAAAATGCGTTTAATCTCTGCAATACAATGAAGATTGTTTTAGTTCATTTCAGGCATAGCTGATAACAACACTATGGTGGGAGAAACTTTGTGTGATAAGGTGCTAGGGCTTGCAAAATAGGGCTTTTCCTGCTAGTAACTACCAATGTTGCAATAATGATATAACTTAGTAGAGAATAAAAAGAAATCATATTCTCTTTAGTGCTTTTCCACATACTGTTTCACACAACCTTTGTTACAGTTCCCATCGAGAATGCTCCAAAATAACCCTCCCACACCCAAACAAAGGATCAGTGTTAACAGGCTAAACTCTGCATGTTAGTCTACAAAGCTATAAGATTTCCTGTGAGGAGCGGTGGAGAAATGGTGAATTCAGATGATAGCTGTTTGAAGATCTGGGGCGTCATTCTCCGACCCCCCCGCCGGGTCGGAGAATGGCCGTTGGCAGCCGTGAATCCCGCCCCCGCCGAAGTCTCCGAAGGGAGAAAAGTCGGCGGGGCGTTAATGGCGCCGCTGCCGCGGAGAATGTCACGGGTCTGCGCAAGGCAGCCGATTTTCGGCCTGCCGATATTCTCCCTTCCGGATGGGCCGAAGTCCCGTCGACGTGATGAAAAGGAGGTGAATCAAACCTCCTTTTCATCGGCGTGACCCGGTGCTCCAGGCTCACGCCGACCAGCGAGGAGGTGAGTGACGGCCTGGGGGGTTGGCTCTGGGCAGGAAATGGCGTGGCCGCAGACTGATTATCTGAGGAGAGGTGTGTCTCGGCTTGTGTGTGTGTGTGTGTGTGCGGCCGTGGGAGGGGGGGGTGGTTAGAGTAGGTTGGGCTCCGGGGGAGTGCCGGGAGGGGGGTCCGTGCCGGGGTGGAGGTTGGGGGGGGGGGGGGGGGGGTCCGTGCCGGGGTGGAGGTTGGGGGTTGGGGAGGGGGTCCGTGCCGGGGTGGAGGTTGGGGAGGGGGTCCGTGCCGGGGTGGAGGTTGGGGGTTGGGGGGGGGGGGGTCCGTGCTGGGGTGGAGGTTGGGGAGGGGGTCCGTGCCGGGGTGGAGGTTGGGGGGGGGGGGTCCGTGCCGGGATGGAGGTTGGGGGTTGGGGGGGGGGGTCCGTGCTGGGGTGGAGGTTGGGGAGGGGGTCCGTGCCGGGGTGGAGGTTGGGGAGGGGGGTCCGTGCCGGGGTGGAGGTTGGGGGGGGTCCGTGCTGGGGTGGAGGTTGGGGAGGGGGTCCGTGCTGGGATGGAGGTTGGGCGTTGGGGGGGGGGTCCGTGCTGGGGTGGAGGTTGGGGGGGGTCCGTGCCGGGGTGGAGGTTGGGGAGGGGGTCCGTGCCGGGGTGGAGGTTGGGGGTTGGGGAGGGGGTCCGTGCCGGGGTGGAGGTTGGGGGTTGGGGGGGGGGGGGGTCCGTGCTGGGGTGGAGGTTGGGGAGGGGGTCCGTGCCGGGATGGAGGTTGGGGGTTGGGGGGGGGGGTCCGTGCTGGGGTGGAGGTTGGGGAGGGGGCCGTGCCGGGATGGAGGTTGGGGAGGGGGTCCGTGCCGGGATGGAGGTTGGGGGTTGGGGGGGGGGTCCGTGCTGGGGTGGAGGTTGGGGAGGGGGTCCGTGCCGTGGTGGAGGTTGGGGAGGGGGTCCGTGCCGGGGTGGAGGTTGGGGGGGGGGGGGTCCGTGCCGGGATGGAGGTTGGGGGGGGGGGGGGTCCGTGCTGGGGTGGAGGTTGGGGGGGGTGGTCCGTGCCAGGGTGGAGGTTGGGGGTTGGGGGGGGGTCCGTGCTGGGGTGGAGGTTGGGGAGGGGGTCCGTGCCGGGATGGAGGTTGGGGGGGGGGGGGGGGTCCGTGCCGGGGTGGCGGTTGGGGAGGGGGTCCGTGCCGGGGTGGAGGTTGGGGAGGGGGTCCGTGCCGGGGTGGAGGTTGGGGGGGGGGGGTCCGTGCCGGGGTGGAGGTTGGGGGTTGGGGAGGGGGTCCGTGCCGGGGTGGAGGTTGGGGGTTGGGGGGGGGGGTCCATGCTGGGGTGGAGGTTGGGGAGGGGGCCCGTGCAGGGATGGAGGTTGGGGGGGGGTCCGTGCTGGGGTGGAGGTTGGGGAGGGGGTCCGTGCCGGGGGGGAGGGGGTCCGTGCCGGGGTGGAGGTTGGGGGGGGGGGGGGGTCCGTGCCGGGGTGGAGGTTGGGGGTTGGGGAGGGGGCCCGTGCCGGGGTGGAGGTTGGGGGGGGGGGGTCCGTGCTGGGGTGGAGGTTGGGGATGGGGTCCGTGCCGGGATGGAGGTTGGGGGTTGTGGGGGGGTCCGTGCTGGGGTGGAGGTTGGGGAGGGGGTCCGTGCCGGGGTGGAGGTTGGGGAGGGGGTCCGTGCCGGGGTGGAGGTTGGGGGGGGGGGGTCCGTGCCGGGTTGGAGGTTGGGGGTTGGGGAGGGGGTCCGTGCCGGGGTGGAGGTTGGGGGTTGGGGGGGGGTCCGTGCTGGGGTGGAGGTTGGGGAGGGGGTCCGTGCCGGGATGGAGGTTGGGGTTTGGGGGGGGTCCGTGCCGGGGTGGAGGTTGGGGAGGGGGTCCGTGCCGGGGTGGAGGTTGGGGAGGGGGGTCCGTGCCAGGGTGGAGGTTGGGGGGGGGGTCCGTGCAGGGGTGGAGGTTGGGGAGGGGGTCCGTGCTGGGATGGAGGTTGGGGGTTGGGGGGGGGGTCCGTGCTGGGGTGGAGGTTGGGGGTTGGGGGGGGGGGAGGGGGGGGGGTGGTTAGAGTAGGTTGGGCTCCGGGGGAGTGCCGGGAGGGGGGTCCGTGCCGGGGTGGAGGTTGGGGTGGGGGGGGGTCCGTGCCGGGGTGGAGGTTGGGGTGGGGGGGGGTCCGTGCCGGGGTGGAGGTTGGGGGTTGGGGAGGGGGTCCGTGCTGGGGTGGAGGTTGGGGAGGGGGTCCGTGCCGGGATGGAGGTTGGGGGTTGGGGGGGGGGGGTCCGTGCTGGGGTGGAGGTTGGGGAGGGGGTCCGTGCCGGGGTGGAGGTTGGGGGGGGGGGGTCCGTGCCGGGATGGAGGTTGGGGGTTGGGAGGGGGGTCCGTGCTGGGGTGGAGGTTGGGGAGGGGGGTCCGTGCCGGGATGGAGGTTGGGGAGGGGGGTCCGTGCCGGGGTGGAGGTTGGGGGGGGGTCCGTGCTGGGGTGGAGGTTGGGGAGGGGGTCCGTGCTGGGATGGAGGTTGGGGGTTGGGGGGGGGTCCGTGCTGGGGTGGAGGTTGGGGGGGGTCCGTGCCGGGGTGGAGGTTGGGGGTTGGGGAGGGGGTCCGTGCCGGGGTGGAGGTTGGGGGTTGGGGAGGGGGTCCGTGCCGGGGTGGAGGTTGGGGGTTGGGGGGGGGGGTCCGTGCCGGGATGGAGGTTGGGGGTTGGGGGGGGGGGTCCGTGCTGGGGTGGAGGTTGGGGAGGGGGTCCGTGCCGGGATGGAGGTTGGGGAGGGGGTCCGTGCCGGGATGGAGGTTGGGGAGGGGGTCCGTCCCGGGATGGAGGTTGGGGGTTGGGGGGGGGGGTCCGTGCTGGGGTGGAGGTTGGGGAGGGGGTCCGTGCCGTGGTGGAGGTTGGGGAGGGGGTCCGTGCCGGGGTGGAGGTTGGGGGTGGGGGGTCCGTGCCGGGGTGGAGGTTGGGGGTGGGGGGTCCGTGCCGGGATGGAGGTTGGGGGGGGGGTCCGTGCTGGGGTGGAGGTTGGGGGGGGGGGGGTCCGTGCCAGGGTGGAGGTTGGGGGTTGGGGGGGGGGTCCGTGCTGGGGTGGAGGTTGGGGAGGGGGTCCGTGCCGGGGTGGAGGTTGGGGATGGGGTCCGTGCCGGGGTGGAGGTTGGGGGGGGGGGGTCCGTGCCGGGGTGGAGGTTGGGGGTTGGGGAGGGGGTCCGTGCCGGGGTGGAGGTTGGGGGTTGGGGGGGGGGTCCGTGCTGGGGTGGAGGTTGGGGAGGGGGCCCGTGCCGGGATGGAGGTTGGGGGTTGGGGGGGATCCGTGCTGGGGTGGAGGTTGGGGAGGGGGTCCGTGCCGGGGTGGAGGTTGGGGAGGGGGTCCGTGCCGGGGTGGAGGTTGGGGGGGGAGGGGGGGTCCGTGCCGGGGTGGAGGTTGGGGGTTGGGGAGGGGGTCCGTGCCGGGGTGGAGGTTGGGGGTTGGGGGGGGTCCGTGCTGGGGTGGAGGTTGGGGAGGGGGTCCGTGCCGGGGTGGAGGTTGGGGAGGGGGTCCGTGCCGGGGTGGAGGTTTGGGGGGGGGTCCGTGCCGGGGTGGAGGTTGGGGGTTGGGGAGGGGGTCCGTGCCGGGGTGGAGGTTGGGGGTTGGGGGGGGGGTCCGTGCTGGGGTGGAGGTTAGGGAGGGGGTCCGTGCCGGGATGGAGGTTGGGGGGGGTCCGTGCTGGGGTGGAGGTTGGGGAGGGGGTCCGTGCCCGGGTGGAGGTTGGGGAGGGGGTCCGTGCCGGGGTGGAGGTTGGGGGGGGGGGGGTCCGTGCCGGGGTGGAGGTTGGGGGTTGGGGAGGGGGTCCGTGCCGGGGTGGAGGTTGGGGGTTGGGGGGGGGTCCGTGCTGGGGTGGAGGTTGGGGAGGGGGTCCGTGCCGGGATGGAGGTTGGGGTTTGGGGGGGGTCCGTGCCGGGGTGGAGGTTGGGGAGGGGGTCCGTGCCGGGGTGGAGGTTGGGGAGGGGGGTCCGTGCCGGGGTGGAGGTTGGGGGGGGGTCCGTGCAGGGGTGGAGGTTGGGGAGGGGGTCCGTGCTGGGATGGAGGTTGGGGGTTGGGGGGGGGTCCGTGCTGGGGTGGAGGTTGGGGGGGGTCCGTGCCGGGGTGGAGGTTGGGGGTTGGGGAGGGGGTCCGTGCCGGGGTGGAGGTTGGGGGTTGGGGGGGGGGAGGGGGGGGGGGTGGTTAGGGTAGGTTGGGCTCCGGGGGAGTGCCGGGAGGGGGGTCCGTGCCGGGGTGGAGGTTGGGGTGGGGGGGGGGGGTCCGTGCCGGGGTGGAGGTTGGGGGTTGGGGAGGGGGTCCGTGCCGGGGTGGAGGTTGGGGAGGGGGTCCGTGCCGGGGTGGAGGTTGGGGGTTGGGGGGGGGTCCGTGCTGGGGTGGAGGTTGGGGAGGGGGTCCGTGCCGGGATGGAGGTTGGGGGTTGGGGGGGGGGGGTCCGTGCTGGGGTGGAGGTTGGGGAGGGGGTCCGTGCCGGGGTGGAGGTTGGGGGGGGGGTCCGTGCCGGGATGGAGGTTGGGGGTTGGGGGGGGGGGTCCGTGCTGGGGTGGAGGTTGGGGAGGGGGTCCGTGCCGGGGTGGAGGTTGGGGAGGGGGGTCCGTGCCGGGGTGGAGGTTGGCGGGGGGTCCGTGCTGGGGTGGAGGTTGGGGAGGGGGTCCGTGCTGGGATGGAGGTTGGGGGTTGGGGGGGGGTCCGTGCTGGGGTGGAGGTTGGGGGGGGTCCGTGCCGGGGTGGAGGTTGGGGGTTGGGAGGGGGTCCGTGCCGGGTTGGGGGTTGGGGAGGGGTCCGTGCCGGAGTGGAGGTTGGGGGTTGGGGGGGGGGGGGGTCCGTGCTGGGGTGGAGGTTGGGGAGGGGGTCCGTGCCGGGATGGAGGTTGGGGGTTGGGGGGGGGTCCGTGCTGGGGTGGAGGTTGGGGAGGGGGTCCGTGCCGGGATGGAGGTTGGGGAGGGGGTCCGTGCCGGGATGGAGGTTGGGGGTTGGGGGGGGGTCCGTGCTGGGGTGGAGGTTAGGGAGGGGGTCCGTGCCGTGGTGGAGGTTGGGGAGGGGGTCCGTGCCGGGGTGGAGGTTGGGGGGGGTGTCCGTGCCGGGATGGAGGTTGGGGGGGGGGGTCCGTGCTGGGGTGGAGGTTGGGGGGGGGGTCCGTGCCAGGGTGGAGGTTGGGGGTTGGGGTGGGGTCCGTGCTGGGGTGGAGGTTGGGGAGGGGGTCCGTGCCGGGATGGAGGTTGGGGGTTGGGGGGGGGGGTCCGTGCTGGGGTGGAGGTTGGGGAGGGGGTCCGTGCCGGGGTGGAGGTTGGGGAGGGGGTCCGTTCCGGGGTGGAGGTTGGGGGGGGGGGTCCGTGCCGGGGTGGAGGTTGGGGGTTGGGGAGGGGGTCCGTGCCGGGGTGGAGGTTGGGGGTTGGGGGGGGATCCGTGCTGGGGTGGAGGTTGGGGAGGGGGTCCGTGCCGGGGTGGAGGTTGGGGAGGGGGTCCGTGCCGGGGTGGAGGTTGGGGGGAGAGGGGGGGTCCGTGCCGGGGTGGAGGTTGGGGGTTGGGGAGGGGGTCCGTGCCGGGATGGAGGTTGGGGGTTGGGGGGGATCCGTGCTGGGGTGGAGGTTGGGGAGGGGGTCCGTGCCGGGGTGGAAGTTGGGGAGGGGGTCCGTGCCGGGGTGGAGGTTGGGGGGGGAGGGGGGGTCCGTGCCGGGGTGGAGGTTGGGGGTTGGGGAGGGGGTCCGTGCCGGGGTGGGGGTTGGGGGGGGGGTCCGTGCTGGGGTGAAGGTTGGGGAGGGGGTCCGTGCCGGGGTGGAGGTTGGGGAGGGGGTCCGTGCCGGGTTGGAGGTTGGGGGGGGTCCGTGCCGGGGTGGAGGTTGGGGGTTGGGGAGGGGGTCCGTGCCGGGGTGGAGGTTGGGGGTTGGGGGGGGTCCGTGCTGGGGTGGAGGTTGGGGAGGGGGTCCGTGCTGGGATGGAGGTTGGGGGTTGGGGGGGGGGTCCGTGCTGGGGTGGAGTTTGGGGGGGGTCCGTGCCGGGGTGGAGGTTGGGGGTTGGGGAGGGGGTCCGTGCCGGGGTGGAGGTTGGGGGTTGGGGGGGGGGGAGGGGGGGGGGGTGGTTAGGGTAGGTTGGGCTCCGGGGGAGTGCCGGGAGGGGGGTCCGTGCCGGGGTGGAGGTTGGGGTGGGGGGGGGGGTCCGTGCCGGGGTGGAGGTTGGGGGTTGGGGAGGGGGTCCGTGCCGGGGTGGAGGTTGGGGAGGGGGTCCGTGCCGGGGTGGAGGTTGGGGGTTGGGGGGGGGGGTCCGTGCTGGGGTGGAGGTTGGGGAGGGGGTCCGTGCCGGGATGGAGGTTGGGGAGGGGGTCCGTGCCGGGATGGAGGTTGGGTGTTGGGGGGGGGGTCCGTGCTGGGGTGGAGGTTGGGGAGGGGGTCCGTGCCGGGGTGGAGGTTGGGGAGGGGGGTCCGTGCCGGGGTGGAGGTTGGCGGGGGGTCCGTGCTGGGGTGGAGGTTGGGGAGGGGGTCCGTGCTGGGATGGAGGTTGGGGGTTGGGGGGGGGTCCGTGCTGGGGTGGAGGTTGGGGGGGGTCCGTGCCGGGGTGGAGGTTGGGGGTTGGGGAGGGGGTCCGTGCCGGGGTGGAGGTTGGGGGTTGGGGAGGGGGTCCGTGCCGGAGTGGAGGTTGGGGGTTGGGGGGGGGGGTCCGTGCTGGGGTGGAGGTTGGGGAGGGGGTCCGTGCCGGGATGGAGGTTGGGGGTTGGGGGGGGGGGGGGGTCCGTGCTGGGGTGGAGGTTGGGGAGGGGGTCCGTGCCGGGATGGAGGTTGGGGGTTGGGGGGGGGGTCCGTGCTGGGGTGGAGGTTGGGGAGGGGGTCCGTGCCGGGATGGAGGTTGGGGAGGGGGTCCGTGCCGGGATGGAGGTTGGGGGTTGGGCGGGGGTCCGTGCTGGGGTGGAGGTTGGGGAGGGGGTCCGTGCCGTGGTGGAGGTTGGGGAGGGGGTCCGTGCCGGGGTGGAGGTTGGGGGGGGGGGGTCCGTGCCGGGATGGAGGTTGGGGGGGGGGGGTCCGTGCTGGAGTGGAGGTTGGGGGGGGGGGGGGGTCCGTGCCAGGGTGGAGGTTGGGGGTTGGGGGGGGGTCCGTGCTGGGGTGGAGGTTGGGGAGGGGGTCCGTGCCGGGATGGAGGTTGGGGGGGGGGGGGTCCGTGCCGGGGTGGCGGTTGCGGAGGGGGTCCGTGCCGGGGTGGAGGTTGGGGAGGGGGTCCGTGCCGGGGTGGAGGTTGGGGGGGGGGGGTCCGTGCCGGGGTGGAGGTTGGGGGTTGGGGGGGGGGTCCGTGCCGGGGTGGAGGTTGGGGGTTGGGGGGGGGGGTCCATGCTGGGGTGGAGGTTGGGGAGGGGGCCCGTGCAGGGATGGAGGTTGGGGGGGGGTCCGTGCTGGGGTGGAGGTTGGGGAGGGGGTCCGTGCCGGGGTGGAGGGGGTCCGTGCCGGGGTGGAGGTTGGGGGGGGGGGGGGGGGTCCGTGCCGGGGTGGAGGTTGGGGGTTGGGGAGGGGGCCCGTGCCGGGGTGGAGGTTGGGGGGGGGGGTCCGTGCTGGGGTGGAGGTTGGGGATGGGGTCCGTGCCGGGATGGAGGTTGGGGGTTGTGGGGGGGTCCGTGCTGGGGTGGAGGTTGGGGAGGGGGTCCGTGCCGGGGTGGAGGTTGGGGAGGGGGTCCGTGCCGGGGTGGAGGTTGGGGGGGGGGGTCCGTGCCGGGTTGGAGGTTGGGGGTTGGGGAGGGGGTCCGTGCCGGGGTGGAGGTTGGGGGTTGGGGGGGGGTCCGTGCTGGGGTGGAGGTTGGGGAGGGGGCCCGTGCCGGGATGGAGGTTGGGGTTTGGGGGGGGTCCGTGCCGGGGTGGAGGTTGGGGAGGGGGTCCGTGCCGGGGTGGAGGTTGGGGAGGGGGGTCCGTGCCGGGGTGGAGGTTGGGGGGGGGTCCGTGCAGGGGTGGAGGTTGGGGAGGGGGTCCGTGCTGGGATGGAGGTTGGGGGTTGGGGGGGGGTCCGTGCTGGGGTGGAGGTTGGGGGTTGGGGGGGGGGGGAGGGGGGGGGTGGTTAGAGTAGGTTGGGCTCCGGGGGTGTGCCGGGAGGGGGGTCCGTGCCGGGGTGGAGGTTGGGGTGGGGGGGGGTCCGTGCCGGGGTGGAGGTTGGGGTGGGGGGGGGTCCGTGCCGGGGTGGAGGTTGGGGGTTGGGGAGGGGGTCCGTGCTGGGGTGGAGGTTGGGGAGGGGGTCCGTGCCGGGATGGAGGTTGGGGGTTGGGGGGGGGGGTCCGTGCTGGGGTGGAGGTTGGGGAGGGGGTCCGTGCCGGGGTGGAGGTTGGGGGGGGGGGGTCCGTGCCGGGATGGAGGTTGGGGGTTGGGAGGGGGGTCCGTGCTGGGGTGGAGGTTGGGGAGGGGGTCCGTGCCGGGGTGGAGGTTGGGGAGGGGGGTCCGTGCCGGGGTGGAGGTTGGGGGGGGGTCCGTGCTGGGGTGGAGGTTGGGGAGGGGGTCCGTGCTGGGATGGAGGTTGGGGGTTGGGGGGGGGTCCGTGCTGGGGTGGAGGTTGGGGGGGGTCCGTGCCGGGGTGGAGGTTGGGGGTTGGGGAGGGGGTCCGTGCCGGGGTGGAGGTTGGGGGTTGGGGGGGGGGGGTCCGTGCTGGGGTGGAGGTTGGGGAGGGGGTCCGTGCCGGGATGGAGGTTGGGGTTTGGGGGGGGTCCGTGCCGGGGTGGAGGTTGGGGAGGGGGTCCGTGCCGGGGTGGAGGTTGGGGAGGGGGGTCCGTGCCGGGGTGGAGGTTGGGGAGGGGGTCCGTGCTGGGATGGAGGTTGGGGGTTGGGGGGGGGTCCGTGCTGGGGTGGAGGTTGGGGGTTGGGGGGGGGGGGAGGGGGGGGGTGGTTAGAGTAGGTTGGGCTCCGGGGGAGTGCCGGGAGGGGGGTCCGTGCCGGGGTGGAGGTTGGGGTGGGGGGGGGTCCGTGCCGGGGTGGAGGTTGGGGTGGGGGGGGGTCCGTGCCGGGGTGGAGGTTGGGGGTTGGGGAGGGGGTCCGTGCTGGGGTGGAGGTTGGGGAGGGGGTCCGTGCCGGGATGGAGGTTGGGGGTTGGGGGGGGGGGTCCGTGCTGGGGTGGAGGTTGGGGAGGGGGTCCGTGCCGGGGTGGAGGTTGGGGGGGGGGGGTCCGTGCCGGGATGGAGGTTGGGGGTTGGGAGGGGGGTCCGTGCTGGGGTGGAGGTTGGGGAGGGGGTCCGTGCCGGGGTGGAGGTTGGGGAGGGGGGGTCCGTGCCGGGGTGGAGGTTGGGGGGGGGTCCGTGCTGGGGTGGAGGTTGGGGGTTGGGGGGGGGTCCGTGCTGGGGTGGAGGTTGGGGGGGGTCCGTGCCGGGGTGGAGGTTGGGGGTTGGGGAGGGGGTCCGTGCCGGGGTGGAGGTTGGGGGTTGGGGAGGGGGTCCGTGCCGGGGTGGAGGTTGGGGGTTGGGGGGGGGGGTCCGTGCCGGGATGGAGGTTGGGGGTTGGGGGGGGGGGTCCGTGCTGGGATGGAGGTTGGGGGTTGGGGGGGGGTCCGTGCTGGGGTGGAGGTTGGGGGGGGTCCGTGCCGGGGTGGAGGTTGGGGGTTGGGGAGGGGGTCCGTGCCGGGGTGGAGGTTGGGGGTTGGGGGGGGGGAGGGGGGGGGGGGTGGTTAGGGTAGGTTGGGCTCCGGGGGAGTGCCGGGAGGGGGGTCCGTGCCGGGATGGAGGTTGGGGAGGGGGTCCGTGCCGGGATGGAGGTTGGGGAGGGGGTCCGTCCCGGGATGGAGGTTGGGGGTTGGGGGGGGGGTCCGTGCTGGGGTGGAGGTTGGGGAGGGGGTCCGTGCCGTGGTGGAGGTTGGGGAGGGGGTCCGTGCCGGGGTGGAGGTTGGGGGTGGGGGGTCCGTGCCGGGATGGAGGTTGGGGGGGGGGGTCCGTGCTGGGGTGGAGGTTGGGGGGGGGGGTCCATGCCAGGGTGGAGGTTGGGGGTTGGGGGGGGGGTCCGTGCTGGGGTGGAGGTTGGGGAGGGGGTCCGTGCCGGGGTGGAGGTTGGGGAGGGGGTCCGTGCCGGGGTGGAGGTTGGGGGGGGGGGGGTCCGTGCCGGGGTGGAGGTTGGGGGTTGGGGAGGGGGTCCGTGCCGGGGTGGAGGTTGGGGGTTGGGGGGGGGGTCCGTGCTGGGGTGGAGGTTGGGGAGGGGGCCCGTGCCGGGATGGAGGTTGGGGGTTGGGGGGGATCCGTGCTGGGGTGGAGGTTGGGGAGGGGGTCCGTGCCGGGGTGGAGGTTGGGGAGGGGGTCCGTGCCGGGGTGGAGGTTGGGGGGGGAGGGGGGGTCCGTGCCGGGGTGGAGGTTGGGGGTTGGGGAGGGGGTCCGTGCCGGGGTGGAGGTTGGGGGTTGGGGGGGGTCCGTGCTGGGGTGGAGGTTGGGGAGGGGGTCCGTGCCGGGGTGGAGGTTGGGGAGGGGGTCCGTGCCGGGGTGGAGGTTTGGGGGGGGGGGTCCGTGCCGGGGTGGAGGTTGGGGGTTGGGTTGGGGGTCCGTGCCGGGGTGGAGGTTGGGGGTTGGGGGGGGGGTCCGTGCTGGGGTGGAGGTTAGGGAGGGGGTCCGTGCCGGGATGGAGGTTGGGGGGGGGTCCGTGCTGGGGTGGAGGTTGGGGAGGGGGTCCGTTCCCGGGTGGAGGTTGGGGAGGGGGTCCGTGCCGGGGTGGAGGTTGGGGGGGGGGGGTCCGTGCCGGGGTGGAGGTTGGGGGTTGGGGAGGGGGTCCGTGCCGGGGTGGAGGTTGGGGGTTGGGGGGGGGTCCGTGCTGGGGTGGAGGTTGGGGAGGGTGTCCGTGCCGGGATGGAGGTTGGGGTTTGGGGGGGGTCCGTGCCGGGGTGGAGGTTGGGGAGGGGGTTCCGTGCCGGGGTGGAGGTTGGGGAGGGGGGTCCGTGCCGGGGTGGAGGTTGGGGGGGGGTCCGTGCAGGGGTGGAGGTTGGGGAGGGGGTCCGTGCTGGGATGGAGGTTGGGGGTTGGGGGGGGGTCCGTGCTGGGGTGGAGGTTGGGGGGGGTCCGTGCCGGGGTGGAGGTTGGGGGTTGGGGAGGGGGTCCGTGCCGGGGTGGAGGTTGGGGGTTGGGGGGGGGGAGGGGGGGGGGGTGGTTAGGGTAGGTTGGGCTCCGGGGGAGTGCCGGGAGGGGGGTCCGTGCCGGGGTGGAGGTTGGGGTGGGGGGGGGGGGTCCGTGCCGGGGTGGAGGTTGGGGGTTGGGGAGGGGGTCCGTGCCGGGGTGGAGGTTGGGGAGGGGGTCCGTGCCGGGGTGGAGGTTGGGGGTTGGGGGGGGGTCCGTGCTGGGGTGGAGGTTGGGGAGGGGGTCCGTGCCGGGATGGAGGTTGGGGGTTGGGGGGGGGGGGGGTCCGTGCTGGGGTGGAGGTTGGGGAGGGGGTCCGTGCCGGGGTGGAGGTTGGGGGGGGGGTCCGTGCCGGGATGGAGGTTGGGGGTTGGGGGGGGGGTCCGTGCTGGGGTGGAGGTTGGGGAGGGGGTCCGTGCCGGGGTGGAGGTTGGGGAGGGGGGTCCGTGCCGGGGTGGAGGTTGGCGGGGGGTCCGTGCTGGGGTGGAGGTTGGGGAGGGGGTCCGTGCTGGGATGGAGGTTGGGGGTTGGGGAGGGGGTCCGTGCCGGGGTGGAGGTTGGGGAGGGGGTCCGTGCCGGGGTGGAGGTTGGGGGTTGGGGGGGGGTCCGTGCTGGGGTGGAGGTTGGGGAGGGGGTCCGTGCCGGGATGGAGGTTGGGGGTTGGGGGGGGGGGGTCCGTGCTGGGGTGGAGGTTGGGGAGGGGGTCCGTGCCGGGGTGGAGGTTGGGGGGGGGGTCCGTGCCGGGATGGAGGTTGGGGGTTGGGGGGGGGGTCCGTGCTGGGGTGGAGGTTGGGGAGGGGGTCCGTGCCGGGGTGGAGGTTGGGGAGGGGGGTCCGTGCCGGGGTGGAGGTTGGCGGGGGGTCCGTGCTGGGGTGGAGGTTGGGGAGGGGGTCCGTGCTGGGATGGAGGTTGGGGGTTGGGGGGGGGGTCCGTGCTGGGGTGGAGGTTGGGGGGGGTCCGTGCCGGGGTGGAGGTTGGGGGTTGGGGAGGGGGTCCGTGCCGGGTTGGGGGTTGGGGAGGGGTCCGTGCCGGAGTGGAGGTTGGGGGTTGGGGGGGGGGGGGGTCCGTGCTGGGGTGGAGGTTGGGGAGGGGGTCCGTGCCGGGATGGAGGTTGGGGGTTGGGGGGGGGTCCGTGCTGGGGTGGAGGTTGGGGAGGGGGTCCGTGCCGGGATGGAGGTTGGGGAGGGGGTCCGTGCCGGGATGGAGGTTGGGGGTTGGGGGGGGGTCCGTGCTGGGGTGGAGGTTGGGGAGGGGGTCCGTGCCGTGGTGGAGGTTGGGGAGGGGGTCCGTGCCGGGGTGGAGGTTGGGGGGGGGGGTCCGTGCCGGGATGGAGGTTGGGGGGGGGGGGGGGTCCGTGCTGGGGTGGAGGTTGGGGGGGGGGTCCGTGCCAGGGTGGAGGTTGGGGGTTGGGGTGGGGTCCGTGCTGGGGTGGAGGTTGGGGAGGGGGTCCGTGCCGGGATGGAGGTTGGGGGTTGGGGGGGGGGTCCGTGCTGGGGTGGAGGTTGGGGAGGGGGTCCGTGCCGGGGTGGAGGTTGGGGAGGGGGTCCGTTCCGGGGTGGAGGTTGGGGGGGGGGGTCCGTGCCGGGGTGGAGGTTGGGGGTTGGGGAGGGGGTCCGTGCCGGGGTGGAGGTTGGGGGTTGGGGGGGGGGTCCGTGCTGGGGTGGAGGTTGGGGGTTGGGGGGGATCCGTGCTGGGGTGGAGGTTGGGGAGGGGGTCCGTGCCGGGGTGGAGGTTGGGGAGGGGGTCCGTGCCGGGGTGGAGGTTGGGGGGGGAGGGGGGGTCCGTGCCGGGGTGGAGGTTGGGGGTTGGGGAGGGGGTCCGTGCCGGGATGGAGGTTGGGGGTTGGGGGGGATCCGTGCTGGGGTGGAGGTTGGGGAGGGGGTCCGTGCCGGGGTGGAGGTTGGGGAGGGGGTCCGTGCCGGGGTGGAGGTTGGGGGGGGGAGGGGGGGTCCGTGCCGGGGTGGAGGTTGGGGGTTGGGGAGGGGGTCCGTGCCGGGGTGGGGGTTGGGGGGGGGTCCGTGCTGGGGTGAAGGTTGGGGAGGGGGTCCGTGCCGGGGTGGAGGTTGGGGAGGGGGTCCGTGCCGGGTTGGAGGTTGGGGGGGGTCCGTGCCGGGGTGGAGGTTGGGGGTTGGGGAGGGGGTCCGTGCCGGGGTGGAGGTTGGGGGTTGGGGGGGGGTCCGTGCTGGGGTGGAGGTTGGGGAGGGGGTCCGTGCTGGGATGGAGGTTGGGGGTTGGGGGGGGGGTCCGTGCTGGGGTGGAGTTTGGGGGGGGTCCGTGCCGGGGTGGAGGTTGGGGGTTGGGGAGGGGGTCCGTGCCGGGGTGGAGGTTGGGGGTTGGGGGGGGGGAGGGGGGGGGGTGGTTAGGGTAGGTTGGGCTCCGGGGGAGTGCCGGGACGGGGGTCCGTGCCGGGGTGGAGGTTGGGGTGGGGGGGGGGTCCGTGCCGGGGTGGAGGTTGGGGGTTGGGGAGGGGGTCCGTGCCGGGGTGGAGGTTGGGGAGGGGGTCCGTGCCGGGGTGGAGGTTGGGGGTTGGGGGGGGGGTCCGTGCTGGGGTGGAGGTTGGGGAGGGGGTCCGTGCCGGGATGGAGGTTGGGGGTTGGGGGGGGGGGTCCGTGCTGGGGTGGAGGTTGGGGAGGGGGTCCGTGCCGGGGTGGAGGTTGGGGAGGGGGTCCGTGCCGGGGTGGAGGTTGGGGAGGGGGTCCGTGCCGGGATGGAGGTTGGGTGTTGGGGGGGGGGTCCGTGCTGGGGTGGAGGTTGGGGAGGGGGTCCGTGCCGGGGTGGAGGTTGGGGAGGGGGGTCCGTGCCGGGGTGGAGGTTGGCGGGGGGTCCGTGCTGGGGTGGAGGTTGGGGAGGGGGTCCGTGCTGGGATGGAGGTTGGGGGTTGGGGGGGGGTCCGTGCTGGGGTGGAGGTTGGGGGGGGTCCGTGCCGGGGTGGAGGTTGGGGGTTGGGGAGGGGGTCCGTGCCGGGGTGGAGGTTGGGGGTTGGGGAGGGGGTCCGTGCCGGAGTGGAGGTTGGGGGTTGGGGGGGGGGTCCGTGCTGGGGTGGAGGTTGGGGAGGGGGTCCGTGCCGGGATGGAGGTTGGGGGTTGGGGGGGGGGGTCCGTGCTGGGGTGGAGGTTGGGGAGGGGGTCCGTGCCGGGATGGAGGTCGGGGAGGGGGTCCGTGCCGGGATGGAGGTTGGGGGTTGGGGGGGGGTCCGTGCTGGGGTGGAGGTTGGGGAGGGGGTCCGTGCCGTGGTGGAGGTTGGGGAGGGGGTCCGTGCCGGGGTGGAGGTTGGGGGGGGGGGGTCCGTGCCGGGATGGAGGTTGTGGGGGGGGGTCCGTGCTGGGGTGGAGGTTGGGGGGGGGGTCCGTGTTGGGGTGGAGGTTGGGGAGGGGGTCCGTGCCGGGATGGAGGTTGGGGGGGGGGGTCCGTGCCAGGGTGGAGGTTGGGGGGGGGTCCGTGTTGGGGTGGAGGTTGGGGAGGGGGTCCGTGCCGGGATGGAGGTTGGGGGTTGGGGGGGGGGTCCGTGCTGGGGTGGAGGTTGGGGAGGGGGTCCGTGCCGGGGTGGAGGTTGGGGAGGGGGTCCGTGCCGGGGTGGAGGTTGGGGGGGGGGGGTCAGTGCCGGGGTGGAGGTTGGGGGTTGGGGAGGGGGTCCGTGCCGGGGTGGAGGTTGGGGGTTGGGGGGGGGTCCGTGCTGGGGTGGAGGTTGGGGGTTGGGGTGGATCCGTGCTGGGGTGGAGGTTGGGGAGGGGGTCCGTGCCGGGGTGGAGGTTGGGGAGGGGGTCCGTGCCGGGGTGGAGGTTGGGGGGGGAGGGGGGGTCCGTGCCGGGGTGGAGGTTGGGGGTTGGGGAGGGGGGATCCGTGCTGGGGTGGAGGTTGGGGAGGGGGTCCGTGCCGGGGTGGAGGTTGGGGAGGGGGTCCGTGCCGGGGTGGAGGTTGTGGGGGGAGGGGGGGTCCGTGCCGGGGTGGAGGTTGGGGATTGGGGAGGGGGTCCGTGCCGGGGTGGAGGTTGGGGAGGGGGTCCGTGCCGGGGTGGAGGTTGGGGGGGGGGGTCCGTGCCGGGGTGGAGGTTGGGGGTTGGGGAGGGGGTCCGTGCCGGGGTGGAGGTTGGGGGTTGGGGGGGGGTCCGTGCTGGGGTGGAGGTTAGGGAGGGGGTCCGTGCCGGGATGGAGGTTGGGGGGGGGTCCGTGCTGGGGTGGAGGTTGGGGAGGGGGTCCGTGCCGGGGTGGAGGTTGGGGAGGGGGTCCGTGCCGGGGTGGAGGTTGGGGGGGGGGGGGGGTCCGTGCCGGGGTGGAGGTTGGGGGTTGGGGAGGGGGTCCGTGCCGGGGTGGAGGTTGGGGGTTGGGGGGGGTCCGTGCTGGGGTGGAGGTTGGGGAGGGGGGGTCCGTGCCGGGATGGAGGTTGGGAGGGGGTCCGTGCCGGGGTGGAGGTTGGGGAGGGGGTCCGTGCCGGGGTGGAGGTTGGGGGGGGGGGGGGGGTCCGTGCCGGGGTGGAGGTTGGGGGTTGGGGAGGGGGCCCGTGCCGGGGTGGAGGTTGGGGGGGGGTCCGTGCTGGGGTGGAGGTTGGGGAGGGTCCGTGCCGGGGTGGAGGTTGGGGGTTGGGGAGGGGGTCCGTGCCGGGGTGGAGGTTGGGGGTTGGGGGGGGGTCCGTGCTGGGGTGGAGGTTGGGGAGGGGGTCCGTGCCGGGATGGAGGTTGGGGTTTTGGGGGGGTCCGGGCCGTGGTGGAGGTTGGGGAGGGGGTCCGTGCCGGGGTGGAGGTTGGGGGTTGGGGGGGGGTCCGTGCTGGGGTGGAGGTTGGGGAGGGGGTCCGTGCCGGGATGGAGGTTGCGGTTTGGGGGTGGTCCGGGCCGTGGTGGAGGTTGGGGAGGGGGTCCGTGCCGGGGTGGAGGTTGGGGGCGGGGGGGGGGGTCCGTGCCGGGGTGGAGGTTGGGGGTTGGGGAGGGGGTCCGTGCCGGGGTGGAGGTTGGGGGTTGGGGGGGGGGTCCGTGCTGGGGTGGGTGATGGGAGGGCAAATGAGTTGGTCCACCTGGCCAGGTGCCAGCCTCCAACAGTTGGACCCATGCGGTCCATGCCACCTGGCTGGGGGGAGGAGGGGATATGGGCAATGATGACATGTCGTCGTTCCCCTCCCCCCCCCACCAGGCCGTCATGTTTTCAGACCATCCAGCGATGTTGGCCGCCGTGGTGGCAGCCGCTCATGTCTATGTTGCCCTGGATGAGGAGGAGCGTGCCAGAGAGGCGGCGCAGGCTGCCGCAGAGGGGCAGGCGGCAGCCGCCCAGGCTGGAGGGACACCTGACCGACAGGACGAGGAGGGGGAAGAGGACGTCGCGGCCCCACGGCAACGGAGGCACCCGAGGGCGCCCCGTGTGTACCGGCCCCGGCAGTCATACCAGGACCTCACGGACCGGGAATGTAGGAGGAGACTCCGGATGAGCCGGGAAACCGTGGCACACATCTGCCACCTGCTGGCACACCTGTCACCGCGTGGCACTGGCGGGGGACACCCTCTCCCCGTGTCCGTCAAGGTTACGGTGGCCCTGAACTTTTATGCAACGGGGTCATTCCAGGCACCGAGTGGGGACCTGTCCGGCATATCGCAGACATCGGTGCATCCGGGCAGTGACAGATGCCCTTTATGCCATGGCGCACCGCTACATCCGCTTCCCCGTGGACCGGGCCAGCCAAGATGCCCGGGCCGTGGGCTTCTCTGCCATTGCCGGGTTCCCCATGGTCCAGGGCGCGATCGATGGGATGCACGTCGCCGTGCGGCCACCTGCAGATAACAGGGCCGTGTTCACTAATAGGAAGGGGACCTATGCGATGAACGTACAGGTGGTCTGCGACCACCGCATGATGATCCTGCACGTCTGCGCCCGTCACCCAGGCAGTGTACACGACTCATTCGTGTTGTCGCGGTCATCCATCCCCGGCATGTACGAGGGACGCCATCCCCGGCTGAGGGGCTGGTTGCTGGGCGACAGGGGCTACCCATTGCGATCGTGGCTGATGACGCCTATACGGAGGCCACGCAATGAGGCGGAGAACCGCTACAATGATGCCCATGTAGCGACAAGGGGAGTGATCGAGAGGTGCTTTGGCATGCTGAAGATGCGTTTCAGGTGCCTGGACCTCTCTGGGGGCGCCCTCCAGTATCGGTCAGATAGGGTCGGCCGCATCATTGTGGTGTGCTGCATCCTTCACAACATAGCCCAGCAGAGGGGCGATGTGCCGCAGGCAGAGGAGGGCGGAGTGGAGGAGCAGCAGGAAGAGGCCCAGTCCTCCCCAGATGAGGGGGATGGGGGCAATGGTCAGGGCAGACGGGGTAGACACAGGCGGGTGGCTGTCCACCGTTACCGGCTGGCCCAGCGGGCACGGGACAGACTGATAGACGCCCGCTTCACTGACTAGATGGGCGTGGGAATCGGGTAGTATGGCCACAGACCGCACACCATGACAACAGCCGACCACCCACACCCCCCACCCATCCACCCACCCAGCACCCTCACCCCCCTCCCCAACCCCACACACCCCACCCGCATGCACACCACCCCCCCACCCCCAATTGCCGATCCACCGGCGGCACAACGGGCCGGGCTCAGCCAGTTGCGGGTGGACCCGTGTCTATCGCAGGCCATGGAGAACGATGACAACCCGCCTCCGATGAGCTCCTGGCTCTACATCGTTGGACTATGTCTGACCCATGGCCACAGTACCACCATCCAACCGGACCATCCCTGCATGCGGCTGTGACACTGCAGCGCACGGTCCCGTCCTCTGCCCGGGGGATGTTGATGGCGGCCCGGGGGAAGGGGGCAGACTCACCTGGGGCTGAGGTAAGACCACCCCTCACACACACACTTGCGCTCAACGTACATGACACCCCCGCACACTTTGGACAGAGCACAAAGGCAGCTTCGGTAGGTGTAACATTGACTTTAATAACCAAAGGAGTTCATGCACGTGCCCTAGCGCCTAAAACTCATCTGTGCCCTGCACCCGTGCCAACTTACTCAGTGTCTAATTGTTTGGCCTTACGGGCCCTTTGACTACGTCTACGTGGTTCCCCAGACGGTACAGCAGAACTGGAGGTGGACTCCTGTGATTCCTGCCCTCTGACACTGGATCCCTTTGGCGGCCGTTTCCTGGGGCGTCCTGGCCTAGATGGGCCAGGCTGCGGCCCGGGCGACTGGGATGGCGAGCTGCCAGCCTGTCCTGCCCGTTGCCCACCCGATGCACCTGGGACGGAAGGGGGGGAGTCCGAGGTGTCGCGGTGTACCGGGACCTCCCCTACAGAGGGAGCCGGGACGGACCACACCACCTCCTCCTCCCTCGGGGTGCCCGATGGCCCCCAGGCCTCTACATGGGTGGGGGATGCGAACGGACTGGCCATCCGACGCGCCCCCGACATCTGGCGCTGCCAGTCCTGGAGGCCCGTGCTGGTATCGACAGGGGTCTGCAGGTTTGCAGCCATGGAGCCCAGGGGGTTGTCGAACCCTGTCTGCGACAGTGCGACGCCAGCTCGCACATGGCCACTGGCGCCGATGCCCTCAGCGATGGCCTGCTGAGACTGGGCCATGGCCTGCAGAGACTGGGCCATGGCCTGCTGAGACTGGGCCATGGCCTGCTGAGACTGGGCCATGGCCTGCTGAGACTGGGCTATGGCGTTGAGCGCCTCTGCCATCTGGCGCTGGCACTGGCTCATGGCCTCCTGTGAGAGGGCAGCCATTTCCTGGGCCACAGACGCCGCCTGCATGGAAGGCCCCAGGTCTCGCAAACCGTTCCCCATGTCTGACACCGTCGCACCCATTGCCTCCACCGCGGACGCCACCCGTGCGGTGTCCGCCTGGGTGGCACGCATGACCGGGACCACTCCCAGCTTCTGGACGCGGGTGGACTCCTCCACATGCGACCGCAGCCGCCGCAAGCCACCCGTCACCCTATTCGCTCGTCTCCGTGTCGGTGGTTGCATCGGATCTATGTGTGGGTGTGGTAACTGCAGGAACCCGGGATCCATCTGGGCGGCAGATGTTCGCTTGGCCTGGGCTGCCCTCCGACCGCCCGGTCCCTCTGCTGCTCCTACCTCCACCTGCTGTACCGGGACGGCTGTGTTGTGCGCACCAGTGAGTGTACCAGACGCCTCATCACTAAAGTGCCCAACCGAGGTGAGTGTTTCTGCGATGGTGGAGGGTGTTAGTGACAGCAGTGGCGTTGTGTCGTGCTCTTCGTCCCACTCTGAGTCCATGGCACTTTGGGGTGGGGGTTCGTCTCCACCCATCCACTCTGAGTCACTGTCCGGTATTTCGTCTTCCCGGGTAGGGGTGTCCTGGGTAGTGCTGTCCTGGGTAGTGCTGTCCCGGGTAGTGCTGTCCCGGGTAGTGCTGTCCCGGGTAGTGCTGTCCCGGGTAGTGCTGTCCCGGGTAGTGCTGTCCCGGGTAGTGCTGTCCCGGGTAGTGCTGTCCCGGGTAGTGCTGTCCCGGGTAGTGCTGTCCCGGGTAGTGCTGTCCCGGGTAGTGCTGTCCCGGGTAGTGCTGTCCCGGGTAGTGCTGTCCCGGGTAGTGCTGTCCCGGGTAGTGCTGTCCCGGGTAGTGCTGTCCCGGGTAGTGCTGTCCCGGGTAGTGCTGTCCCGGGTAGTGCTGTCCCGGGTAGTGCTGTCCCGGGTAGTGCTGTCCCGGGTAGTGCTGTCCCGGGTAGTGCTGTCCCGGGTAGTGCTGTCCCGGGTAGTGCTGTCCCGGGTAGTGCTGTCCCGGGTAGGGGTGTCCCGGGTAGGGGTGTCCTGTGTAGTGGTGTCCTGGCTCGGATGTGACGGGGGCCTGTGGCTGCCCCCCTCATCGCTGGGTGGTCGCTCCCGCACGTGACGGGGGTGTCGTCTCCCTGTTGCTCCAGGTCTCTCCGTCTCCCGTGGTGTGCGAGGGGCATCCTGCGGGCGTCGCATGCTGGAGGGTCCGGGTCTCTCCGTCTCCCGTGGTCTCCGAGGGGCATCCTGCGGGCGTCGCATGCTGGAGGGTCCGGGTCTCTCCGTCTCCCGTGGTCTCCGAGGGGCATCCTGCGGGCGTCGCATGCTGGAGGGTGCGGGTCTCTCCGTCTCCTGTGGTCTCCGAGGGGCATCCTGCGGGCGTCGCATGCTGGAGGGTCCGGGTCTCTCCGTCTCCCGTGGTCTCCGAGGGGCATCCTGCGGGCGTCGCATGCTGGAGGGTGTGGGTCTCTCCGTCTCCTGTGGTCTCCGAGGGGCATCCTGCGGGCGGTCTGCATCTGCGGGGATGGGTGCCTGGACGTTTGGTCCTGCGATACACAATGAAGCATGCATGGTTAGACATCAGGCAGTGATCAGGTGATACGGGGGAGGGGGATATAGGGGAGGGGGGATATGGGGACGGGCTGTTGGTGGCTCACTTGCTCGTGGGGCCCCGACCTCTGCATCAGCAACCTCCCGGTCCTCAGGTCCGCCAGCCAGTTCCAGGGCCCTTTCCTCGTGTACGGTCAGTGGCCTCTCATCAGCGGGCCCTCCTCCAGTCCTCACATGCTCCCTATTGTTGTGTGCGCGCTTCTCCTGGGGGGGGGGGGGGGTGGCAGGGGTAAAAGGCAACAGTGTTAGGCAGGTATATGAATGCACGCCATCGGTTGCGCGTGCATTGCAGAGGTTAAGGTTAGGGCTGGATTCACTTGGGGATATGGGGGAGGGGGGGATATGGGGGAGGGGGAATATGGGGGATATGGGGGAGGGGGAATATGGGGGATATGGGGGAGGGGGGGGATATGGGGGAGGGGGGGGATATGGGGGAGGGGGGGGATATGGGGGAGGGGGGGATATGGGGGAGGGGGGATATGGGGGAGGGGCGGGATATGGGGGAGGGCGGGATATGGGGGAGGGCGGGATATGGGGGAGGGGGGGGATTTGGGGGATATGGGGAGGCTCACCCTGCCTGCTCTGACGAGGTCGTTCACCTTGTGGCACTGGGTGCCTGTCCGTGGTGTTAGGGCCACAGCGGTGACGGCCTCTGCCACCTCCCTCCACAGACGCCGGCTGTGGCGTGGGGCAACTCTGCGGCCGTGCCCGGGATACAGGGCGTCCCTCCTCTGCTCCACCGCGTCCAGGAGCGCCTCCACATCGCGTGACTCGAACCTCGGGGCTGAGCGACGGCCAGCCATCAAGTCGGGTGTTGCGGTCGGCTGTTCCGGTCGGGTGGGGGGGAGCTGCGCGGCCTTATGAGCCGTCACGCCGTGCAGCGCGTATGACGCTGCACGGCGTGAACCACTGCGCAAGCGCGGATCCCGTTACGTCGCTGCTAGCCCATTTCGGGCCGCAGACTATCGGCCCATTTTTATGACGTGACGCAAGTGGGATTTGCGCCGTTTTTTGCGCCGATCGGCGGACTTTCCGCCGATAATGGAGAATTTCGCCCCTGATGTCCAATCAGAAATTAATATTTGAGAGAAAATAACTAATCATCACTCAGGATGTGCCTTTAAAATGTTAGAATTTTCTGTGATTGACTAGAACTGTGGCTTGTCACCAAGCATGTACATCACTATTTCCAAACCTTGACCTTTGTGTGGAGTAGCAGCCTCAAGTAGAACACATTTAAACTTCAATCCAGAAGTTGGACTCCATTCATACTGATATTTTTACATTTTGGGAGTAATCCAAGTGTAATTTAGGTGCATCTGCTACTTAGTTTAACAGATTTATTCATAGAGGGCTCAGATACATGGTGGAAACTGGGGTAAAAAGTAGAACCCATAGGAACAGGAGTAGGCTATTCAACCCCTTGAGTCTGTCCTGCCATTTAATGAGATTGTGGCTGACCTGTGGCCTAACTCCATATACCTGCCTTGGGCCCATATCCCTTAATATCTTCACAAAAATGTATCTATCTCAGATTTAAAATGAAAAGCTTCTAGCGTCAGCTGCTATTGACAGTTAAAGACTGTCTATAAATACAAGCTGTTCTTATTGTAACTATACCACAACATCAAAGCGAATCCCACTCTCTGTGCCCAGCTGTTGTGTGACCATAGGCAACACATCATGCAAGTCGATATCCAACATCCCGGCAGTAGTTGTGATAAACACAAAATACTGTGGATTCTGGAGATCTGAAATAAAAACAGAAAATGCTGGGAAAAATTCAGCAGGTCTGGCAGCATCTGTGGAGAGAGAAACAAAGTTGGAGTTGAATATGACTCCTCTTCAGACCATGATATCTTCATTCTAGCAGTCCACTGTGCCATCTGCATTTGGGCCACCACAGCTAATCAAAAGGTGAGAAGAGCTCAGCGGGTGACATGTTTGATGTCTCCAGTGCAGAACCCCTAGCCCTATATGTGCAGCATTTGTGCAACAAAATTCTTGATTACCAACAGGGGTGGGGGGGGATGGAGAGAGAGGTTACCCGTGGTAGGTGGGAATGTTTTTTTTTAAAATATGTTTTATTGAAATTTTTTTCCCAAACAACAATTTTTCCCCTCTTACAAAGCAAACGCAACAATAACAATACAGAAACTTTTAACAATACACAAGTAACAAAACCCCTTTATCTTTGATCTGAACTAAACTAAACCCCCCTCTCCCCCCCCCCCTTTCCCCTGGGTTGCTGCTGCTGGTCATCTGTCTTCCCTCTAACGTTCCCCTAGGTAGTTGAGAAATGGCTGCCACCGCCTGGTGAACCCTTGAGCCGATCCTCTCAGGGCAAACTTTGTCTGCTCCAGTTTAATGAACCCGCCATATCATTTACCCAGGCCTCCAGTCCGGAGGGTTTCGCCTCCTTTCACATGAGTAGGATCCTGCGCCGGGCTACTAGGGATGCAAAGGCCACAACGTCGGCCTCTTTCGCCTCCTGCACTCCCGGCTCTTCCGCAACTCCAAATAGAGCTAACCCCCAGCCTGGTTTGACCCGGGCCTTCACCACCTGCGAAATCACTCCCGTCACTCCCTTCCAATACCCTTCCAGTGCCGGGCACGCCCAAAACATATGTGCGTGGTTTGCCGGGCTCCCGCCACACCTCCCACATTTGTCCTCCACTCCAAAGAACCTGCTCAATCTTGCTCCCGTTATGTGTGCTCTATGTAGCACCTTAAATTGAATCAGGCTAAGCCTGGCGCATGAGGAAGAGGAATTTACCCTGCTTAGGGCATCAGCCCACATACCCTCCTCTATCTCCTCCCCTAGTTCTTCCCACTTTCCTTTTAGTTCGCCCACCGACTCCTCCCCCTCTTCCCTCATCTCTCGGTAAATCTCTGACACCTTGCCCTCTCCGACCCACACCCCTGAAAGCACCCTGTCCTGTATCCCCTGTGTCGGGAGCAACGGAAATTCCCTCACCTGTTGTCTAGTAAACGCCCTCACCTGCATATATCTCAAGAAATTTCCCCGGTGCAACTTATACTTTTCCTCCAATGCTCCCAAGCTCGCAAAAGTCCCATCTATAAATAAATCTCCCACCCTCCTAATTCCCAACTGGTACCAGCTCTGAAATCCTCCATCCATTCTTCCTGGGGCGAACCTATGGTTGTTCCTGATTGGGGACCCCACCAGGGCTCCCCGCACCCCTCTCTGTCGCCTCCACTGTCCCCAGATATTCAATGTTGCCACCACCACCGGGTTCGTGGTAAACTTTTTAGGTGAGATCGGTAGCGGCGCCGTCACCAGCGCCTCTAAACTCGTCCCTTTACAGGACTTTCTCTCCAGTCTTTCCACGCCGCTCCCTCGCCCTCCATCATCCATTTACGTATCATTGCCACATTGGCGGCCCAATAGTAATCGCCCAAGTTCGGTAGTGCCAATCCTCCTCTGTCCCTACTACGCTGAAGGAACCCCCTCCTTACTCTCGGAACTTTCCCTGCCCACACGAAGCTCGTGATGCTCCTGTCTATTTTATTAAAAAAGGTCTTGGTGATTAGTATAGGGAGACATTGAAATACAAATAAGAACCTCGGGAGGACCATCATCTTAATTGCTTGCACCCTGCCCGCCAGCGATAGAGTCTGCATGTCCCACCTCTTGAAGTCCTCCTCCATTTGTTCTACCAACCGTGTCAGATTAAGTCTGTGCAAGGTTCCCCAGCTCCTAGCGATCTGAATCCCCAGGTATCGGAAGTTTCTTTCCACTTTCCTTAGAGGCAAGCCTTCTATCTCTCTACTCTGGTCCCCTGGATGTATCACAAATAATTCACTCTTCCCCATGTTTAGCCTATACCCCGAGAAATCCCCGAACCCCCTCAAAATTCGCATAACATCTATCATCCCCCCCCGCTGGGTCCGACACGTATAACAATAGGTCATCCGCGTATAACGAGACTCGGTGTTCTTCTCCCCCTCTAATCACCCCTCTCCATTTCCTGGAGTGTCTCAACGCCATGGCCAGAGGTTCAATTGCCAACGCGAACAACAATGGAGACAGCGGGCATCCCTGTCTTGTTCCCCTATATAGTCGTAAATACTCCGATCTATGTCGACCTGTAACTACGCTTGCCGTTGGAGCCCCATAAAGAAGTCTAACCCAGCTAATAAACCCGTTCCCAAACCCAGACCTCCTTAACACTTCCCATAAATACTCCCACTCCACCCTATCAAATGCCTTCTCTGCGTCCATTGCCGCCACTATCTCTGCCTCCCCCTCCACTGGGGGCATCATTATCACCCCTAATAGTCGTCGCACGTTAACATTCAGTTGTCTCCCTTTTACGAACCCTGTCTGGTCTTCGTGCACCACCCCCGGGACACAGTCCTCTATCCTCGATGCCAGTACCTTTGCCAACAATTTGGCGTCCACGTTCAATAATGAAATGGGTCTATAAGGACCCGCACTGCAACGGATCTTTATCCCTCTTCAAAATTAACGATATCGTCGCCTCCGACATCGTCGGGGGTAGAGTCCCCCCTTTCCTGGCCTCATTGAACGTCCTCACCATCGACGGGGCCAACAAGTCCACATATTTTCTGTAATACTCCACCGGGAACCCGTCTGGTCCTGGGGCCTTCCCTGCTTGCATGCTTCCCAGTCCCTTAATAACCTCGTCCACCCCAATCGGTGCCCCCAGGCCTACCACCCCCCGCTCCTCCACTTTCGGGAACCTCAATTGGTCCAGGAACTGCCGCATCCCGTCCTCTCCCTCTGGGGGTTGAGACCTATACAGTTCCTCATAGAAGGTCTTGAACACCTCATTTATCTTTCCTGCCCTTCGCACTGTGTCTCCCCTTTCGTCTCTAATTCCTCCTATCTCCCTCGCTGCTGCCCTCTTTCGCAATTGATGAGCCAACAGGCGACTAACCTTTTCCCCATATTCATACCTCCTCCCCTGTGCCTTCCTCCACAGTACCTCCGCCTTTCTGGTGGTCAGAAGGTCAAATTCCGTCTGGAGTCGTCTCCTCTCCCTGTACAATTCCTCCTCCGGGGTCTCTGCAAATTCCCTATCCACCCTTAAAATCTCCCCCAGTAATCTTTCCCTTTCCTTGGCCTCTGTTTTCCTTTTGTGGGCCCCAATGGAGATCAGCTTTCCGCTGACCACCGCTTTTAGTGCTTCCCATACCACTCCCACAGGGACCTCGCCGTCGTCATTGACCTCCAGGTGTCTCTCAATACACCCCCGCACTCTTGCACACACTCCCTCATCCGCCATCAGTCCCACATCTAATCGCCAGAGTGTTCTCTGCTCCCTTTCCTCTCCTAATTCCAGGTCCACCCAATGTGGGGCATGATCCGAAACCGCTATGGCTGAGTACTCAAGCTTCTCCCACCCTAGAGATCAACGACCTTCCCAAAACAAAAAAATCTATCCGGGAGTACACTTTATGGACATGGGAGAAGAAGGAAAACTCCCTAGCCCTAGGTCTAAGAAATCGCCATGGATCCACTCCCCTCATTTGGTCCATAAACCCCTTAAGTACCTTGGCCGCTGCCGGCCTTCTTCCGGTCCTTGAGCTGGATCTATCTAGCCCCGGGTCCAGCACCGTATTAAAGTCCCCTCCTAAAATCAAGTTTCCTACCTCCAGGTCCGGTATACGCCCCAGCATCCGTCTCATAAATCCCGCATCGTCCCAGTTTGGGGCATACACATTAACCAACACGACCTCCATTCCCTCCAGCCTGCCACTCACCATTACATATCTACCTCCGCTATCTGCTACGATGTTCTTTGCTTCAAATGCTACCCGTTTCCCTACCAAAATGGCCACCCCTCTATTCTTTGCGTCCACTCCTGAGTGGAACACCTGTCCCACCCATCCTTTCCTTAGCCTAACTTGGTCCGCCACCTTTAGGTGCGTCTCTTGGAGCATAACCACGTCTGCCCTTAGTCCTTTCAAATGCGTGAGCACTCGGGCCCTTTTTATCGGTCCGTTCTGGCCTCTCACGTTCCACGTGATCAGCCTCACTAGGGGGCTACCTGCCCCCCTCCCGTGTCGACTAGCCATTACCTTCTCTAGGCCAGTCCCATATCCCGCCTCCGCGCTCCCGCTCGCTCCCCCAGCGTCGCACACCATCCCCGTCCACCCACTCTTTAGCCATTTCCTTTTGGATTTCTGCAGCAGCAACCCAGTTGTCCCCCCCCTCCCCCTCCCTCCCCCCTCCCCGCTAGATCTCTTTCTAGCATGATTGCTCCCCCCATATTACTTCCGTAAGTCAGCTGACTTCAACTGACCCCGGCTACTCCTGCTCACTCCTCGACCCCCCCCGTGTGGGGAACTCCCTTGCGCCTGTCTTCCCGCCTTATTCTTTCTGGCGCGGGAACATCCCTTTACCTGACCCGCCTCTTATGGCGCAGCTCCCTTTCCCCTCCCCCTCCCCTTCCCCATTCTCCAACTATGTCCCGTCTTTCCCCCCTCACCGGCGCCCACATTTCCCCAATGTCTCCCCCCTTCCCAATTTACTTCTCAATTAACTTCAACCATAACATTAACAATAACATTTCCTGCAGCATCAGTCCGTCAGTTCCGATCCAATTTCTCTTCTTTGATGAAGGTCCATGCTTCCTCCGCCGTCTCGAAATAATGGTGTCTCTCCTGATACGTGACCCATAGTCTTGCCGGCTGCAGCATCCCGAACTTCACCTTCCTTTTATGCAACACCTCTTTGGCTCGGTTGAAGCTCGCCCTCCTTCTCGCCACCTCCGCACTCCAATCCTGGTATACCCGTACCACTGCATTCTCCCATCTGCTACTCCGCACCTTTTTAGCCCATCTCAGGACCTCTTCTCTATCCTTAAGGCGGTAAAATCGCACGATTATCGCCCTGGGTGGTTCTCCCGCTTTTGGTCTTCTCGTCGGAATCCGATTTGCCCACTCCACCTCCAAGGGGCCCGTAGGGGCCTCAGCACCCATCAGTGAGCTCAGCATCGTACTTGCGTACACTCCACAGTCCACTCCTTCCACACCCTCAGGGAGACCCAGTATCCGAAGGTTCTTCCTTCGCGCTCCATTTTCTAGGGCTTCAATCCTTTCAGTACACTTTTTATGAAGTGCCACGTGCGTCTGTGTCTTAACCGCCAGGCCCAGGATCTCGTCCTCAATATCTGTCACCTTCTGCTCCACCACGCGGAGCTCTGTCTCCTGGGTCTTTAATGTCTCCTTGAGCCCCTCAATTGCCTGTAGCAACGGGGTCAGCACCTCCCTCTTCAGCAGCTCCACGCACCGTCTCACAATTTCATCCTGCTCAGGCCCCCATGTCGCCTGCGCTTTCTCCGCCGCCATCTTGTACTTCTCTCTTTCTGACCCTTTGGTCGACGATTCCTCGCGCTGCAGCCGCCGCCGCCGGTTTTTTCCTCCTTCGTTTGGGGGGGACTCCCTTCTCATACACCCCACACCGGGTTGCGTCGTCGAAAATTTCCCGTTGGGGCTCTTAAAAGAGCCCGAAGTTCCGTCGGAGCTGGAGCCGCCGAAGCGTGCGGCTAGCTCGGCATCACCGCAACCGGAAGTCCCTTCAGTGGCCTTGATGAGGTCTTTTCACAGTTGTTCCCTCTGCTGCTAGAATTCACCTTTGATACAGGCCCTCAGGTCAGCTTGCAGCTTTAAGCTTGCCCTTCCCCCGCCTGCATGCTGGAAGAGGCCCTGTTTATCCTGCAGTTGCAGCCAAATCTTTTACTGTTTTTGCCGTGTCTGGCAACCCAGAGACATACCCTTCCTGGGGGACACTGTCGGGGGAATATTGCAGCCTTCTTCCCACACCGGGAAATGTCAAACAAATGCCGTGGGGGCCCTGCAAAAGAGCCCAAAAGTCCGTTCCAAGCAGGAGCTGCCGAATATGCGACCTAGCTCTGCGTAGCCGCACCCGGAAGTCGGTAGGTGGGAATGTTGAGTTACAATCAGATCAGCCATGATCTTATTGAATGTTCACCAGGCTCAAGGGGCCGAGAACTTGAGCCCCTTTCCCAATGAAAAGGGAGATGGGCATCTTGAGATATTTCTGGTTTAAATTTATTTATATAGTATTGTGGCTCAGAAATCATTTATCAAATGGAAAAATAAGTGTAAGCATTGGAATTGGTTTGTTTTGTGGTTGTTGCTGCCAGATTGGTACCTTTTATTGAGGTTGCCTCACACCTGAGTGGTTACATTTTCTTGCAAAACAAACATTTAAGTGTGATGTGATTTGATGTGTGAAACCTTTTTGCAAGAATTTTAATCCGAAATGCCATGAACTTTTGGAGAAGTGAAATATGCATTTGCAGCTTACTCACAATGCAGCTGGTGATGAACCACTACTGCACCTCCGTAACAGATTAACAATGGTGACCTAATCGGCATGTTTCTGACTTCAGTGAAGCTGTGATGTATGGTCTGGATTTTACTTTGGTAGATAACACTGGTGTGGAATGAGGATCCTTTGTCTCTGGAACCATACCCTTCCTGTTCACTTAACCACAGAATTGTTACAGCGCAGAAGGAGGCCATTTGGTCCATCATGTCTGCACCAGTTCCCCGAATGAGCAATTCACCATTGCCCTGACTTCACCTCCATAACCCGGCACATTCCTCCATTTCAGATAATAGTCTAATTCCATTTTGAATGCGTCACTTGAACCTGCCTCCATCTCACACTCGACCTGTGCATTCCAAATCCTAACCACTCAATATGTAAAAATGTTTCTCCTATCACTTTTGCTTTGTTTCCTATTTACTTTAAATCGGTGCCATCTTATTATCAACCCTTTCACAAGTGGGGATAGTTTCTTCCTATCTACTCTGTCTGGACCCCTCATGATTCTGAATATCTCTATTAAATCACTCAATTTTCTTTTTTCCAAATAAACCAATCTTAACATCTCCAATTTATCCTCATAACTGAAGTTCCTCATCCCTGAAACCATTCTTGTAGATCTTTTCTGCATCCTCTCAAATGCCATCACATCCGTCTTAAAGCGCAGCGCTCAGAACTAGAGACAATAGTCTAGCTGAAACCAAACTTCCTCTTCTACTCTGTAGCCCTATTAATAAAGCTCAGGATACTGTTTGCTTTAATAACTGCTCCAAACCTGTCCTGACACCTTCAGTAATTTATGCATAGATATACCTAGGTCACTCCTGCTTCTCCTTTAAGAGTTGTTCCCTTTATTTTATATTTTGTCTCTTATTCTTCCAACCAAAATGAATCACTTCACATTTCTTTGCATTGGATTTCACCGGCCACTAATCTGCCCATCCCCCAACCTGTCTGTATACTTTTGAAGTTCTACACTATCCTTCTCCAAGTCCACAATGATCCTAAGTTTTTTGTATCGTCCACAAATCTTGAAATTGTGCCTTGTGCACCAAGGTCTGGGTCATTAATAAATATCAGGAAAAACAAGGGTCTGACCCCTGAGGAACTCCACTTCCAGGACGGAAACATCCATTGACCACTACTCTGTTTCCTGTCGCTCACCAATTGCCTATCCATGTTGCCACTGTCACTTTTATTCCATGAGCTGCAACCTTGCTCACACGTCTGTTTTGTGGCTCTGTATCAAATGCCTTTTGGAAGTCCACTTCACCCTCAGTTACTTCTTCAAAAAACATGATTTTCCCTTCTCCAAGTTGTTTAAACATGATTTTCCCTTCAGAAATCCATGATGGCTTCCCAAATCCGCATTTGTCCGTGTCACTATGAACTTTGTCCCGAATTATTGTTTTTGGAAGTATCTCCACCACTGAAGTCAAACTGTCTGGCATGTAGTTGCTGTGCTTATAGTTACACTTTTTTTGAACAAGAGTGTTGGTATGTTGAAATGAACTGAAAATCGCTTATTGTCACGAGTAGGCTTCAATGAAGTTACTGTGAAAAGCCCCTAGTCGCCACATTCCGGCGCCTGTTCGGGGAGGCTGGTACGGGAATCGAACCGTGCTGCTGGCCTGCCTTGGTCTGCTTTAAAAGCCAGCTCTTTAGCCCAGTGAGCTAAACCAGCCCGTGCCTTATCCCCATGCCTTGATTTCATTAGAGTAATGTGCATTCAGCAGTCAACGTTTAGAAGTCTTGTTATTTGTCTTGTTATTACATATATGCTTGGACAGAATTGTATCTTCATACTGCAGTCAAATTGCTTAACCAGAGTTGAGTACAACAGGAAAGAAAAAAACTAAAAATAGTGGCTCTACTATGTTACTTAGATGCTATTAGATAATTGTATTCAATATGAACATTGATCTTAGTCATCCTTTTTGATTAGAGTTTTCATTCAAGGTCATTCATTAATGAAAACCAATAAATATTAGTAGTAAAGTCTTATAAATGCACTGTTTACTGCTACATGACTGTATAATTATGAACAATATATGAATTGCTTGCTTTAAAGCTCTGTCAATGGCCGATGCAGTAGGTTTTTGGAAATGAACAGTTTGTTCCCCTTTTTTTAATAGACAATCAGCAATGGACTTCTGCGGACTGATGAATATGATGTTCCTCCACCACGGCAATCTCCACCGCCACCAACAATTGTAGCATTTCCCAACAACACAAAGTAAATTACTGTTAATTTTGGTTAAAAAAAAACAATGTTGCACCAACATGTATGCCAACAGAGTTTTGTTGGCTTTTTCATAGCAGAGTAATCTTAAATCATGGTAGTTGTTGCAAATGTAAAGTGTGAAGAAACTTGGAGCATGTTCTTTTGCTTGGGTTATTAATATTTATTTAATCCCAATAGTCCATGGTATTATTCTGGTGATGTGGTACTGATTTCTGCTAACCAAAAAGATGGCCCGTTCAATTACTTACCTAGAGTGATTGAATCAGTAATGAGGGCATGATTATTAGTATCCATGTCCAAGAAGATCAAAGATCAGGTGTGATCTCTGATTATTACTCAGTGATATTTGCTGGAAAGTCATTTTGGGTGTTATTAGAATGAGGTTTGGGAATGGCTACTCGTTTTGATCAGTTCGCCAATCTTCAGGCTTGCACCTACAAGAGTGGTTAGTTTGATGAGATGCTATGAGGCAAATAGTTCATGTGGATGCATGATTCAGCATGAATTACTCCTTCAAAGAGGGGTGAAAAAAAAAAAAGTCCTTTCATATAATAATTAAATTGTAGATTTATCCTTTGTCCCACCCACATTCCAGTAAATAAATAATTTTAAATTGGACTACATTAGCCAATCTATTTTGAAAATGTATTTCACAGCAAATATAAATAAACTTCCGCATTCAGCTGTGCAGATGTGACTCTTAGGCCTGTATTTCCCCTGGGGATTAAAAAGTCACATTTCTACATGGCAAGAATTACAGGGAAATTTAAAATTCTGACTAATCTATTAAGCCCATAACCTGTTGTTGGAAAAACAGCAAGGCATCACCACAGAATAATTAGTATTCTCAGACCACCCTAATTACGTCTTATACATAAGAAATAGAAACGGAGTACTCTAATTGGCCCTTTAAACCTGCTGCGCCATTCAATATGATCCTGAAGATTTTATTGAATCATAAGATTAACTCCACCTTCCTGCAGTACTCCATATGAAGAGAATAGAAGGTCATGATGATAGATTTTGATAAGGAAAGGCAGGAGGAGGCTCATGTGGGGCACAATAACTGGCATGGTCTGTTTCTTTCACACACCTTATGCATTTCCTATAGTACTCAAACACGTACCAATGTCTTGAATATATTGTATTCAATGACTCAACGCCTACAATTCTGTATGTTAGAAAGTACCTAAGGTTCACAACCCCTTTGAGTGAAGACGCTTCTCCTCATTTTAGTCCTAAGTGGATGACTCCTTATTCTGAGACCGTGACCCCATATTCTAGATGCCCCAGACAGGGAAACCATTTTCTCAGCATTTACCCTAAATTTTGTTTCAAGTTAGATCGTCTAATTGTTCGAGATTCTTGGGTATTTATGCCTGTACTATTCAATCTCTCCTCCTCACCTCTGGAATCTGGAATATTTGTTGTACATCCCCATTCGGATAAATAGGTCTTTACTTTGGTTGGGTGACCAAAACAAATTGCACCACTTCAGTTGTGGTCCTCAATAATGCTAGTAAGATGTCTTTACTCCTATAACTCCAGTCCTTTTGTAATAAAGGTAACAGACCATTTTCCTTCCTAATTTCTTGCTGTACCTGCATGTAATTTTCTGTAATTCATACACAAGAACACCCAGGTCCCAAAAACATTTTCCAGTCTTCTTCCATTTAAAAAATATTTTATTTTAATTTTTTCCCCCAAACTTCACTTCTTCATACTTCACTACACTGTATTTAATCTGTTGTGTCCTGCCCATTCACTCAACCTGTCTGTCATTCTGCAGACCCTTTGCATTTTGTGTTCAATTGTAAATAGCTGAGGCCTAATTACTGTTCTTTGCGGTACACTGAAAACCAGAAAATGTTCTGTTTCCTCTGACTGTTTTCTGTCCATTAACCAATCTTCAATCCATTATATATTACTCCCAATCCCATGAGTTCTAATTTTGTGTAAGAACCTCTTGTGTGGCATTTTATCAAATTCATTTTGAATACCCAAAAGCGCCATATCCACTGATTCCCCTTTAGCTGTCCTATTAGTTACATAACTCAAGAAAATTCTAAAAGATTTGTCGAACATGATTTCCCTTAAATTCATGCTGTTTTGCTTAGTCATATCATGATTTTCTTAGGTGTCTTTTTACCACATTCCGAACAAATGATTGTATCATTTCGCCCTCCGGTGATGTTATCATTTCGCCCTCCGGTGATGTTGGTGTAATTGGTCTATTGTCCCACTTTTTCTCTGTTCCTCTGATCTTAAATATAGTGGAGTTATGTTTCCGATCCTCCAAACCTTGATCCTGTTCTAGAACCTAAGGAATCCTGGAAGATCAAAACCAATGCATCCACTGTTTATGTAGCTGCTGACTTAAATCTCTAGGATGCATGTTGTCAGGCCTAGGGGAGTTGTCACCGCTTAGTCCCATTAATTTCACTACTATTTCTCTACTACAGTACTATTTCTTTACTTACTCTGATTTCCTTAAGCTCCTCATTCTTGCTCTCCTCACAAAGAACTCAACACCCGCATTAGAAAGGTTAGGCTGATGAGCAAGGTGGGCATGGAAAAACCACGAACTGACTCGCAGGACCATGCATGGGTCCTAAGGTTCGGAAGATAGCAAACGTAACCCCACCATATTTAAGAATGGAGGAAAAGAGAAAACGAGGGACAGTAGACCAGTTACACTAACATCAGTGATAAGCGAAATTATAGAATCTACTGTTAAGAATGTGCTAAAAAGATACTGAGAAAATCATGATATGATCAAGAGGAATCAACATGAATTTGTGAAAGGGAAATCATGTTTGACAAATCTTTAGAATTTTTTGAGGATGTAACTAATAAGATGGATAAAGGGAAATCAGTGGCTGTAGTGTATTTAGATTTAAAAAAAAACATTCAATAAGGTGACACAAGAGGTTATTGCACAAAATTAAAGCTCATAGGATTGGGATAATATAAAATGCCTCTTGGTAATCTGCTGTCATTTTCATTATTCCCCTTATCAATTTGTTGGCCCTCATTTGCTGCATTCTACTACTGCTCTTTTTGGTAACATTATAAACCTCTTCCTTTGACCTAATATTATCTTGATTCCTTTTGTTAACCATAGTTAGACCATTTCGTTTGGGGTTTTTGTGCCTTAAATTAATGCATGTTTATTGCAAATTGTGTATTAATTCTATAAATGCCAACCATTGTTTGTCTGCTGTTAGATTTTTAATGTAGTTTGCCAATCTACTTTGTCAACTAGTTCCTCAAGCCTATGGTTTGCATTGTTTAGATTTAAGACCCTGCTTTTGGAGTGAATTGAATCATTTTAAAAATTAAATCCTATTATGGTCATTCTGTCGTGGGGATTAGAGAAGACCCCTTTACTGCAATGTTATTAATTAACTCTTTCTCATTGCACAATACCAAGTCTGAAATAGCCTGTTCCTTATTTGATTCCTTTACATACTAATCTAGAAACTATCTTGCATGTGATCCATAGACTCATCTTCCACACTGAAAATTTAGCTTGCCCAGTCTGTATGAAGATTAAAGGTTCTCCATGATAACCCGTGCCTTTAATTTCTGATTTATAGTCTGCTACACACTAGAACTATTGTTTTTAAAAAATATATATTTTATTAAATTTTTCAAACAAAATTTTTTCCGTTTTTACAAATCAACATAAAAATAATACAATAACTAATGAATAACATTATTTAAATAATATAGTGAACTAACAAAATAACAAAAAATAGTGCCCCCCCCCCCCCCCCCCGGGCTGCTGCTGCTGAAGATCTATTTTCCCTCAACGTTCCGCGAGATAGTCAAGGAACGGTTGCCACCGCCTGGAGAACCCCTGAGCCGATCCTCTCAACGCAGATTTTATTCGTTCCAGCTTTATGAACCCTGCCATGTCGTTTATCCAGGCCTCAACGCCGGGGGTTTTTGCTTCCTTCCACATGAGTAAGATCCTACGCCGGGCTACTCGGGACGCAAAGGCCAGAATATCGGCCTCTTTCGCCTCCTGCACTCCCGGCTCTTCCGCTACCCCAAATATAGCTAACCCCCAGCCTGGCTTGACCTGGACCTTCACCACCTTTGAAATCACCCTTGCCACGCCCCCCCAGTACTCATCCAATGCCGGACTCGACCAGAACATGTGTGTGTGGTTCGCCGGGCTTCCCGAGCATCTCCCACACCTGTCCTCCATTCCGAAGAACCTGCTCAGTCTTGCTCCCGTCATATGTGCTCTGTGTAAAACCTTAAATTGAATCAGGCTAAGCCTGGCACACGAAGACGAGGAATTTACCCTGTTTAGGGCATCAGCCCATAGCCCCACCTCAATCTCCTCCCCCAGCTCTTCTTCCCATTTTCCCTTCAGCTCCTCTATCATCGCCTCCCCCTCGTCTTTCATCTCCTGATATATTTCGGACACTTTGCCCTCCCTGACCAATACCCCGGAAATCACTCTATCTTGGATCCCCTGTGTCGGGATCAGCAGAAATTCCCTCACTTGCATATATCTGAAGATATTCCCCGGGGGCAACTCATATTTTTCCTCCAACGCTCCCAGACTTGCCAACGTCCCGTCTATAAACGGGTCCCTCAGTTTCCTAATTCCTACTCGTTGCCAACACTGGAACCCCCCGTCCATCCTTCCTATGGCAAACTTGTGGTTATTCCTAACTCCCCTGTGTCGCCTCCACTGCCCCCAGATCCTCAAGGTTGCCACCACCACTGGGTTTGTGGTATACCTTTTCGGGGAGAACGGCAGCGGCGCCGTCACCAGCGCCTTTAGGCTCGTTCCTTTATAGGACGCCATCTCCAGCCTCTTCCACGCCGCCCCCTCTCCCTCCCTCATCCACTTACAAACCATCGCCACATTGGCGGCCCAGTAGTAGTCGTTCAGGCTCGGCAGCGCCAATCCCCCACTATCCCTACTGCGCTGCAGGAACCCTCGGCGTCTACATTTTGGAGTGAGATAGGCCTGTATGACCCTTCACCCTCGGGGTCTTCCCTGCCCACACAAAGCTCATAATGCTCCTGTCTATTTTTTTGAAAAAGGCCTTTGTGATCAGAATGGGGAGACACTGAAACACGAAAAGAAACCTCGGGAGGACCATCATTTTTACCGCCTGCACTCTGCCCGCCAATGAGAGTGACAACATATCCCATCTCTTGAAGTCCTCCTCCATCTGCTCCACCAGTCGCGTCAGATTAAGTCTGTGTAGAGTTCCCCAGTTCCTGGCTACCTGGATCCCCAGATATCGGAAGCTCCTTTCCACTCTCCTTAACGGCAGAGCATCTATTCCTCTTCCCTGGTCCCCGGGGTGTATTACAAAAGACTCGCTCTTCCCCATATTTAGCCTGTATCCGAGAAATCTCCAAACTCCCTCAGTATCTGCATAACCTCTGGCATACCCTCTACAGGGTCCGCAACGTATAGCAGTAAGTCATCAGCGTAGAGCGACACTCGATGCTCCTCTCCCCCTCTAACCATCCCCCTCCATTTCTTAGAGTCCCTCAACGCTATGGCCAGTGGTTCAATTGCCAACGCGAACAGTAACGGGGACAGGGGACATCCCTGTCTTGTTACCCTGTGTAACCGAAAATACCCCGATCTTTGCCGGTTTGTGACTACACTTGCCACTGGGGCCCCATATAGGAGTCTGACCCATGTAACAAACCCCTCCCCGAACCCACACCTCCTCAGCATCTCCCACAAATAGTCCCACTCCACCCTATCGAATGCCTTCTCTGCATCCATCGCCGCCACTATCTCTGCCTTCCCCCTCCGGTGGGGGCGTCATCATCACCCCCAGCAGCCGTCGAACGTTATTCAGTTGTCTCCCCTTTACAAACCCTGTCTGGTCTTCATGCACCACCCCTGGGACGCAATCCTCTATCCTTGTCGCCAGCACTTTTGCCAGCAATTTGGCGTCTACATTTTGGAGTGAGATAGGCCTGTATGACCCGCATTGCAGCGGATCTTTATCCCGCTTCAGAATTAATGATATCGTCGCCTCCGACATTGTCGGGGGTAGTATCCCCCCTTCCCTGGCCTCGTTAAAGGTTCTCGCCAGCAGTGGGACCAACAGGTCCACATACTTTCTGTAGAATTCCACCGGAAACCCGTCTGGTCCCGGGGCCTACCCTGCCTGCATGTTCCTCAGTCCCTTAGTCACCTCGTCCACCTCGATTGGCGCCCCCAGACCTGCCACCTCCTGCTCCTCCACCCTCGGGAACCTTAGTTGGTCCAGAAAATGTAGCATTCCCTCTTTTCCCCCCGGGGGTTGGGACTTGTATAGCCTCTCATAAAAGGTCTTAAACACCTCATTTACCTTCCCTGCTCTCTGCTCCATAGTTCCCGTTTCATCCCTAACTCCCCCAATCTCTCTCGCCGCTATCCTCTTACGAAGTTGGTGGGCCAGCAGCCGGCTCGCCTTTTCCCCATACTCATATCGCATCCCCTGAGCCTTCCTCCACTGTGCCTCTGCCTTTCCTGTGGTCAGCAGGTCAAACTCCGTCTGAAGTCTTCGCCTTTCTCTATATAGTCCTTCGTCTGGAGCCTCCGCATATTTTTTATCCACCCTCAAAATCTCCCTCACTAATCTCTCCCTTTCTTTGCCCTCTTGTTTCTCCTTGTGGGCTGTAATGGAGATCAGCTCTCCTGTAACCACCGCCTTCAGCGCCTCCCACACTACCCCCACCTGAACCTCACCATCGTCATTGACCTCCAGGTATCTCTCAATACACCCCTGCACCCTTCCACAGACCCCCTCATCCGCCAATAGTCCCACATCCAGTTGCCAGAGTGGGCGCTGCTCCCTCTCCTCTCCTAGTTCCAGATCCACCCAATGCGGGGCATGGTCTGAAACGGCTGTGGCCGAATACTCCGTCCCTGCCACCTTCGAGATCAGTGCCCTACTCATAACAAAGAAGTCTATTTGGGAATATACCTTGTGGACGTGGGAGAAAAAGGAAAACTCTTTAGCCAACGGCCTGGCAAACCTCCACGGATCCACTCTCCCCATTTGTTCCATAAATCCCCTGAGCACCTTGGCCGCTGCTGGTCTTCTACCGGTCCTGGATCTAGACCGGTCTAGCCCTTGATCCAGCACAGTGTTGAAGTCCCCCCCCATTACCAAGCTTCCCACCTCCAGGTCCGGGATACGTCCCAGCATCCGCTTTATGAATCCCGCGTCATCCCAGTTCGGGGTATATACATTCACCAGCACGACCACCTCTCCCTGCAATCTACCACTCACCATCACATATCTGCCCCCGTTATCCACCATTATATTCTTAGCCTCGAACGATACCCGTTTCCCCACCAGTATCGCCACCCCCCTGTTTTTCACGTCCAACCCTGAGTGGAATACCTGTCCCACCCATCCTTTTCTTAACCTAACCTGATCCGCCACCTTCAGGGCGACCACCTCTTCTCTTGCCAGCTCCCCCTTGCATTCAGCAGCAGCAGCCCAGTTAGTCCCCCCCCCTCCCCCCGCTAGATTCCCCTCTAGCATGGTTACTCCCCCCCATAATGCTTCCGAAAGTCAGCTAACTCTAGCTGACCCCGGCTTCCCCCGTTCTCTCTTTGACCTCCCTGCGCCTATCTTCCCGCCATAATCTCCATAGCGCGGGAAAACCCCGTGCTTTCCTATCGGCCTCGCCCCCTGTGGCACAGCTCCCTCATTCCCCCTCCCCCTCTCTGTCCCCTTTTACCACCGGCGCCCACATTTCTTCGTGTCCCCCCATCAGGGGGAGAGAAATTCCCCATCCTACATTGCTGTATAATAAACCTCCCCTTTCCCCACTTTACTTTCCTGTACCACCACCTCGTTGCTTCCCCCCAACATCAAACTCTCAAATCTAGTCCAGTTTCTCTTCTTGAATGAAGGTCCATGCCTCATCTGCCGTTTCGAAGTAGTGGTGCTTGCCTTGGGCGTGACTCACAATCGCGCCGGCTGCAGCATCCCGAATTTTATTTTCTTCCTGTGAAGCACCGCCTTGGCCCGATTAAAGCTCGCCTTCCTTCTCGCCACCTCCGCGCTCCAGTCCTGATACACTCGTATCACCGCATTCTCCCACCTGCTACTCCGTACCTTCTTGGCCCAGCTCAGGACCGCCTCTCTGTCCATGAAGCGGTGGAATCGCACCACTATCGCCCTTGGTATTTCTCCCGCCTTTGGTCTTCTCACAAGGACCCGGTACGCTCCTTCCACCTCCAGGGGGCCCGTTGGGGCCTCAGCTCCCATTAGCGTATGGAGCATCGTGCTCACATAAGCCCCAACATCAGCTCCCTCTGCTCCTTCGGGGAGACCTAAAATCCGTAGGTTCTTCCTCCTCGAGCTGTTCTCCAGGGCTTCCAGCCTTTCTATGCACTTCTTATGTAGCGCCTCATGCGTCTCCGTTTTTACCACCAGGCCCTGTATCTCATCCTCCTTCTCGGCTGCCTTTGCCTTCACTCCACGGAGCTCTATCGCCTGGACCTTTTGTGTTTCCTTCAGTCCCTCGATTGCCAATAACATCGGCGCCAGCACCTCTTTCTTTAGTTTCTCCACACATCGTCGGAGGAATTCCTGCTGGTCCGGGCCCCATGCCGTCTGGGCTCCATCCGCCGCCATCTTGCTTCACCCTTCTCTTCTCTGCCGCTGCTCCAAAGGATCCTTCGCAATCTGGCCACTACCACTGGTCCTTTCCATACACACATGGGGGGGGGGGAATCTTCCTTCGTCACCCCACACTGGGCTTGGTCTAAAAAAAATTCCGTTGGGGCTCCCGAAAAGAGCCCAAAAGTCCGTTAGAACGGGAGCTGCCGAAACGTGCGGCTTAGCAGTGCATCGCCGCAACCAGAAGTCCACTAGAACTATTGTTAAGAGACTTTTAAACCGCTCCCTTCAATGTTTTCTGTTCATTGTGTTTCTTAGTTCCACCCAAACTGATTCTACGCCTTAATTTTTCTGAGCTAAAATCCCAGATCTTAAGCTAAGATGCATTGTAGATTAATGCACTTGCTGTTGAAATAATTGCACAAAATGAAGCGTGACCGTCTGAAAATAAAAGTGTGCTCTATACCTCAGTAGCTATTGTATTGGGGAACTATTTATTGAGACAGAATGAATGAGTTCGTATTGCCAGAAAAAAATTGTATCATTATCAAATGTGCGCACTTGACTTGGTAAAGTTACTATACTATCATTATGGCAAGACTGAAGGCTTATCCATCCTTTTGCTCCTGATTGCAAGGAGGCTGAGAGCATGATAATTGCTGTTTTTGTAAACAGAGCACACCTGGGCAATTTTCCAAATTGTCTGGCAGGTGCCCTGTCATTATTGCAGTGGAACAACTCATTAGGAATTGTGGCCATTATCAAAGATCAAAGGTCTTTCAGTAAAAAAAACAATTGCTCCTTTGGTAGAAAAGAAGATCAAGTGAGCTGCAGCAGCTGATTTTATAGCTATTTCATAATGAAACAGCTGAAGCTAATGTTCTTCATTAAATCTACAGGAATGATTTTGATCTGATTCTATGAAAAAGCACGTGTGTATTGCTTTACTTTTGTAATCAAGTGAATTATTCAATTATTTTCCCTTCCACAAATTCTATTGGGCAGAAGCATATTAATGTGGGCAGGCAGGTAGATAATTTTCTCCAGGGTTAATGTCTATAAGCTCAATGGGTAGTGAAAGCAACTTTGGATGGTTTGTTTTCTCTGAAATTCACTTTGTAGAGAAACCCTGCTTTATCAAACCAATCCCTGAGATTATACACTAATAAGCAGCTCCATCGCACTGTCTGTAGGTGGTTTATTTTGGTTTGCGCGTTCATTCACTAAGTTTATTCTCAGCAAATCTGAGCTGTTATGGGAGGCTAGGACATTCACGGTGGGTCACTGTTGGTATTTTCAGCCTCTTGGATCAGGTGTCCTCCCTGGTAGACCAGGTGGATGTGTATTGCTGGTGGCCGTCGAGGTCGCTGTCACTGAAGGGTCATCTCGCCTCCCTTGGAATTTAGTGCTCTGAATTCAGTATGGGCAGAGGCAACATTTATGGAGGATGACTGGGCATTGGTGTGGGACGCATAAAGATTAGCATGCCAGTGTTGGCTATTCAGATGGGAATGTGAGGAGGGACCAAACAAGAGGAGTGGGTGGTATTTCAGGGTATGGTGATCTGGGATATTGTGTAGGAGGGTCCCGGAGTGTAGGTGTTGGCATCTGAGGGATGCTCTTCTCCTTTCCTGCCCTCCAGGGACCTGTGCGCCTCTTGGTGCAATGTCCAGGTTCGAGGGACCATACTCCTTGTGCTCACATCCTTTTTTTGAATTTACTTTTTTTGTAAATGTATTTTTTTATCAGTTGAGAGGCACTTTAGCGTGGCCAATCCACCTGCCCTGCACATTTTTGGGTTGTGGGGGTAGGACCCACGCAGACACGGGAGAGAATGTGCAAACTCCACACAGACAGTGACCCGGACCGGGATCGAACCCGGGTCCTCCTTGCTGTGAAGCCACCGTGCCGCCCTGTGCTCACATCCTTGACCACTGCACGCCTGCTTGACTTGAAGGATCCCTCCATGCTGCCGGCCTTTGGAAGCATCACTTGCTTTGGTCCCTCTAATCTCATTGCAGGACTTGCAGGACAGAGTCAGTAAGGCCAGGAGTGGGCAGGTGGCATTAAGCAGACATTCCTCTGTTAGCTGAGGGCTCAGCAATTATTGTACTGTTCAGTCATTTTGCTCTGCTGAGGTCCTTTGGAATAGGGATTCTTCTTTTGACAAATACGGCATATTTTCCCACCAGCCTTTGGGTGATCGGGAAACCGGGAGGTGAAATGCTGGCACCCCGACTGAGTTGCAGGCATGACAAAATCCACTTTCATAGAATCCCTACAGTGCAGAAGGAGGCTATTTGGCCCATTGGTCCACACGCAGGGGGGTTTGTTCCCAGGCTGTCATGGACCACTGGGTGTTTGGGCTTTGGGTGCGGTGGTGTCCTGGCGGACCCCTGCTGCCTGGGCGTCTTTGTGCTGCCAAGCTTGCCCTTTGCACTGCCAGCTGGGCACCCTGGCGGTGCCACCATTATGCTGGTACAGGCAATGCCGGGTTGATGTTGACCAGGTGCCAGATTGCCCGCGTCGGGGGTCAGGCTCTGGGACCCCTTGGCCTTGTGAGGGGAGGCTCGAGAACCTCTAACGGGTGGGTTGGGTATTGGGGGGAGGGTCCGATGGCCGCCGTGGGGAGCCCAAGTGGGTCGAGAGATCGGGGCATATTTTAAAATGCTGTACTGGTCTCTTTCTTAAAATTAAAAAAAAAAAATTATTTGCAACCAAACGTATTGGGTGGGATTCTGCGGCGTGTTTCTCGGTGGCAGGAGGAGGCCCGCTGTTGGCTCTTGGCAAGATCTTGTGGTTCCGCTGCTATCAGATTTCTATTGATTCTACCCATGCCTCTGGGGAAACCCACCGATGGGGTGCGCCGTCAGCGGGACCAAAAGATCCTGCTGGCGTAAAGAGCCGGAAGGTCTCGCCCATTGACACTACAGTACAACATGAGACACTAATGACTATTTGTTTACCAGGAGGCAGGCATTTTCTCTCCGTCAGTCGCTGACTAAAGACTGTAACCCTATTAAACATCTCCGCAAACTTTATTATTGTGGTCGCCAAGACCAATTAGATTATTGAATAGAATATTGTCATTCTTTTCATGTAGATTTCCCTCTTCTGGAGCTTCAATTTAAAATAGCCAAATTTAGCATGTTGGCGAAGTAATCAAAACAAAGAAATATTGTGTGGAAATGTTTAAATATCAAAACGGAAGTAAATTGCAGTTTATTGACTGTGTGATTATGTCATGGCTGTTGTCAATTATGGTAACAGCTGCTTGAAATCAGAATAATGTGTTATGTAAAACTGCAATGGGTGACTCGACTCCTGCAATGAATCGTTTTATTTATGAAAGATTTACTTTTGTAGATATCCACACCCATTCACAAATTCACAGCCAAACGCGGAAAGAATAAGAGGGCTTAATGAGTCTAATGAAGATGAATACAAGATTCCATCATCGTATCCTGTGTCCATCGCTGCACAAACACCTCATTCACAAACTGTGAAACCTCGTGCATCACGGTAAGTTTCCTTTTTAGGCTAGACTAGTTTTAATTTCATCGTATTATGAAGTAATTGTTAGTTTGCCTTTTCTGTAGTACAAAAACTAGTAATATGTATTTTTTTTAAAAAAAGAAGAAAATTCTGTTGGATTACACCAAAGACTTAGTGAATACCCTATGCACTGTCTAGATTCTCGGGTAACCGGTTAATTATAGATTAGCGTTAATCTATTAATTTCAACAGTGGGTCACATCAGTTTAAATCTATATTTGTGTGGAAAGTAAAGCTAAGGAGGGATTCTCCATCCATTCACAGCAATGGGATTCTCCGGTCCCACCACAGTGAATGGGCAATTTGGCTGAGCACCAAATTCTCCACCCCCACTAGCTGCGGTAGCGGGGCCAACTCGCTACTGAGAATCCCAGCCCACATTTTAAGCAATTAGCATATTTTTATTTTCTTCAGTTTTATCCCCTCCATTCTTATACTGAGCATGATGAAGCTTTGCTGAGTTATGATTCTGAGGGCCATTATTGCCTCGACCAAATGATCATTGTTCTTGTTTGAACCTCGATAGTTGCGATCAGCTGATTATTTGATCACAGAAAACATCACAACCAACTGTGATACTTTCTTCAACTGAACTAGTGTAGTGGTTTCCTCCCTGTCATGCTTCAGTTTTTACCCACTTGTTTACTAATCATCATCGTGGAAACTCTGATATTATGTGGTTCTGAACATTCTGTACTTGGAGTACAAACTTGTTATCTTAATAGTCATCTCAATAAACTTCCCCTCACACGCACTAAGAGGCTATTAGGCACAGCATCTCTGGGAGAGTAAATGTAATCTTTTTAATTAATTTAAAGTGTCAATTATTAACCTGCCATGCAATTTGCATGGTATTTCTTTTCCATTTTGCTTAGTTCATTTTTGAATAACTAACAACTGTTGTTATCATCTGTTCACAATGGACATTATGTAATCGATGCTCATACTTCAAATTGGGTAGACAAAATTTGTGATTTGCAATTTTGAAAGGAAATATTTTTGTTTGAATAAGTTACAACTATATCAATGTGAAATGCATCAACAAAGTCTCTGCTTTGAAACAGAGAATTATCTAGCTATTTTCTATGCACCTGCAGTTTGGTTTTTCGCAGACATCCAGAGTTGTGCTTTCATTTTTTGTTGAGACTGGGTTTACTGGGAGATTTTTAACCCTCAGTTGGCCATCAGTTTTGGCGAATATCAGGAAGTTTACTTGGGGTGGCAGTTGACTGCATGATACTCTTGTGTTGACAGAAATGCCACCTGCATTATAGTAAAACGGCACATGTCATTTTTATATTGAATACTTAAAAGATTAGTTTCACAATTTGTATTAACAGGTCAAAAGATTTAAATGATTTTCTCTATGACATATGCACCATTGAAAGTTCTGGACAGCAGTACTTAAATATAAAACTTGGGGAGCTTCTTTATTTAATAATGATCTCTGACTATAGAAAGGTTAAATCCAATTTGCTAAATGAATCTAACCGCAATTTGACTTTTCCTAGATTTCCTTGCCCTGTATCTGTGGTACTACAGACTGCGATCTGTTTAGTTCAGATCCCAGTCAAAAATGCATTTAAAACAGTGGGTGGAAAATCAGAATTCCATGTCCTTAAAATATTGCAACGTAGGGCAAAAGGTAGATCTAAGTTTTAAATCAAATTAATTTTAATTACAGAGTGTATATAGCCAACTGTAAACAATTGCAGAATATTTAAAAGGCTTAATAAAACCTATTGTTGGGTTTATTTTTCGTTCATCTTTAAATTTGAGATTGTCAGTATTTTAACTGAATGTTGCCTCTGACCCTTGTCTGAACAAGTGATGAAAATGCATGCTTTATTTTGCAAGTCACCCATTTAGTTTTTATTATACAAGTAGGCCAGACCAGGCAAGGACAGTAGATTTCCTTCCCTGAAGGACATTAGTGAACTGGCTGGATTTTTCCGACAATTGATAATTTTGTGGTCACCATTACTGAGACTAGCTTTCAATTGAAGATTTTTTTTGCAATTGACTGAATTCAGCCAGCTGCCATGGTAGGATTTGAACTCATGTCCCTGGAGCATTAGCCTGGGTCTCTGGATTAAGAGTTCAGTGATGTTACCACTATACCACCACCTCCCCCTATCGGCGACTGATTCCCAATGTTTAACATTTTAAATCAGCCCTGTGTTTAAATTGAATTATTGTCTCTTACTCCTTATTTCTGTAACTTTGTCCAATTTTATTTTTCATCTTGTTTAATTTTTTTAGAGTATTTGAAAATGGACAGTGTGCTAATGGAACACCCAATAACACGACAGAAGCAAAGAATCCTAAAGTGTTGGAAAAAGGTAAATTATGTTTGATTTTACCTTTTTCATACTAAATTATTTTAAACAAATAAATTGAAATAAGCAAAAATATCAGCAACAGTAAAATAACAGAAAGCTGTTCAAACACTGAGTACAGCTTATTTAAAAGTAATTTCTTGAAAATATGATCCATGTATTTGGTGCTATAGAGTGAAACATGTTCTGCTTAAAAAGGAAATTTTGCCACATTTTCTAAATTATTGCCAGTAATGTCGATGTCTGTTCCAGTATAAAATATCAACATTGATGATCACAAGATAAATGGTAATTTTAAGAATAGATGAGAATTATATCTGACCATTTATAAACCACCTCCAGCCCTACAAACATTGGCTAAATTCTCAACCATCTAGGCCTTTAACTCTGAAAATATCCCCACTAAAATTTCTTCACCTCTTCATTTAGGATGCTCCTTAAAACCTACCTCTTTGATCAAGCGTTTTGTCACCCATCTTAATATCTCCTTGCATGTCTTGGTATCAAATTGTGTTGATATCTCTTTTTATTTTTCAAAATTTAAAATGCTTTATAATTGCAAGTCTTGTATTATTTATTGGAGAGCTTATTTGTTACTTGATGTCAATGGGTAATGCAACAGACCACTTTGCCTGTTGTCCTGTCAGTGCTTTGTTACTTCCTACTTGAGCACACTCTAAAGTAAATAGAAAGGTTTCTTATTTTGATTCCCCGATCCGAGGAATTGCTCCTTTCTGATCCAAACACACACTGATCATGAATACCTAGTTCCTCCACCAGTTCAGTTTAGATTATGGTTATAGGTAAGGGCTTGGGGCGGCTGGGTGGCGCAGTGGTTAACACTGCTGTCTCATAGCACCTAGGTCCCAGGTTCGATCCCGGCCTTAGGTCACTGTCCGTGTGGAGTTTGCTCATTCTCCCCGGGTCTGCGTGGGTCTCGCCCCCACAACCCAAAAGATGTGCAAGGTAGGTGGATTGGCCATGCTAAATTGCCTCTCAATTGGAAAAAAATAATTGGATACTCTAAATTATTTTTAAAAGAAAAAAAAAGATAAGGGCTTAATATTGTTACACTGATCATGACAAAATATTTATTTTCAGAATCCATGATCAGTGTGGATTTTTTTTTTTCAATTTGTCGCAATAATTTGCATATTAGGGTATGTTGTTCTCTGACCATCTCAAAACCTTGTATCTGTTAAATGAGTATTATTATACAAGGTACAGTAGTTCCAACACCTGGGCTAGTGTGCGGTCAATTCCAGCCCCACGTGCCCTGGAGTCACAATATAAGTGAATTAACCAATAAACCTTTGGCCCATGGCTGCTCAATAATCACGGTCACCAGGTTTGTAAATATAAACACGATTACTGTTTATTTAATACAAGAACTGCAATGGGATATGCAGCAAATACCACACACACACGACAAACAGAGGGGTGGAAATGGGTAAAAATCATAAATGAAAGGAAGATGATGGTTTTCAGCACACCTTTCTTCTCAGCAAGCTTGCAGATTAAAGTCTTTGGTTTGCAGCCTGCAATGATCTTCTCTGTGGTTTAGAAATGCAGATCTCACTCTGGAGAAATATAGCATGTTCTGGACTTTGCTTGCACAGCCTGTAATGGTTCTCCTGTAAATAGATTCATCCAGGCTCTCTGCCAGTTCGGAATCACAGCCTTTCCGGAGAAAAAACAGACAGGTTGTTGTCTTTCTGCTGCCAGGAGTCAAACTGAAACCATGGGACTCTGAAAAGCATCCCAGAAGGCTCAGATCCAATCAGCACCTGTTACTGGGCAGAGCACAGCCTTTTGGACGAATTCATTGGCCACTAGCCAAATAAATCGAACCCAGTCCCAACCCATCTCTCTCACTGGTGTCGACCAGTCTGCAACTCCAGTTTGTGACAGTGTGACACTAAGCTATGTAAATTGCATTCTGTTTCCTGACTATAGTGTTTGCAATTTCAGCCAGAGCAATAGTTTTTTTTAAAATATATTTTATTGAAATTTTTCATTCACAATTTTTTCCCCTTACACATCAAACATAAAGAAAATTTAACAGTACAAATAACATGATAACTACAATCTAATAAAGAGTAACTAACTAACATAGTAAACTAACCCAATAACATAAAATGAAACTTCCCCCCCCCCCGGGTTGCTGCTGCTGGTCATCTATCTTCCCTCTAACGTTCCGCTAGGTAGTCGAGGAACGGTTGCCACCGCCTGGTGAACCCTTGAGCCGATCCTCTCAGTGCAAACTTAATCTGCTCCAGTTTTATGAACCCCGCCATATCGTTTATCCAGGCCTCCAATCCGGGGGGTTTCGCTTCCTTCCACATGAGTAAAATCCTACGCCGGGCTACTAGGGACGCAAAGGTCACGACATCGGCCTCTTTCGCCTCCTGCACTCCCGGCTCATACGCAACTCCAAATAAAGCTAACCCCCAGCCTGGTTTGACCCGGACCTTCACCACCTTCAAAATCACTCCCGTCACTCCCCTCCAATACCCCTCTAGTGCCGGGCACAACCAAAACATATGTGTGTGGTTTGCCGGGATTCCGCCACACCTCCCACACTTGTCCTCCACTCCGAAGAACCTGCTCAACCTTGCTCCCGTTATGTGTGCTCTATGCAGCACCTTAAATTGGATCAGGCTAAGCCTAGCACACGAGGAAGAGGAATTTACCCTGCTTAGGGCATCAGCCCACAGACCCTCCTCTATCTCCTCCCCGAGCTCCTCTTCCCACTTCCTTTTCAGTTCGCCCACCAGCTCCTCCCCCTCTTCTCTCATCTCTCGGTATATTTCTGACACCTTGCCCTCCCCGACCCACACCCCCGATAGCATTCTATCCTGGATCCCCTGCGTCGGGAGCAATGGAAATTCCCTCACCTGTTGTCTTGTGAACGCCCTCACCTGCATATACCTAAAGAAATTTCCCCGGGGCAGCTTATACTTTTCCTCCAACGCTCCCAAACTCGCAAACGTCCTGTCTACAAATAAATCTCCCAGCCTCCTAATTCCCAGCTGGTGCCAGCACTGGAATACTCCATCCATCCTCCCTGGGGAAAATCTATGGTTGTTCCTAATTGAGGACCCCACCAGGGCTCCCAGCACACCTCTGTCGCCTCCATTGCCCCCAAATATTTAATGTTGCCGCCACCACTGGGTTTGCGGTAAATTTTTTTGGTGAGAACGGTAGTGGCGCCGTCACCAGCGCCTCCTAGACTCGTCCCTTTACAGGACTTTCTAATCTTTTCCACGCCGCTCCCTCTCCCTCTATCATCCATTTACGGATCATCGCCACATTGGCGGCCCAGTAGTAGTCGCCCAAATTCGGCAGCGCCAGTCCCCCTCTGTCTCTACTACGTTGTAAGAACCCCCTCCTTACCCTCGGAACTTTCCCTGCCCACACGAAGCTCGTGATGCTCCTGTCTATTTTTTTAAAGAAGGCCTTAGTGATCAGTATAGGGAGACATTGGAATACAAATAGGAACCTCGGGAGGACCATCATCTTAATTGCCTGCACTCTACCCGCCAGTGACAGTGGCTGCATGTCCCACCTCTTGAAGTCCTCTTCCATTTGTTCCACCAGTCGTGTCAGATTAAGTCTGTGCAAGGTTCCCCAGCTCCTGGCTATCTGAATCCCCAGGTATCGAAAGTTTCTTTCCACCATCCTTAAAGGCAGGCCATCTATCCCTCTACTCTGGTCCCCAGGGTGTATCACAAAAAGTTCACTCTTTCCCATGTTAAGCCTATATCCCGAGAAATCTCCGAACTCCCTCAATATCTTCATGACCTCTGTCATCCCCCCCACTGGGTCCGTCACATACAACAGTAGGTCATCCGCGTAGAGTGACACTCGGTGTTCTTCTCCCCCTCTAATCACCCCTCCATTTTCTGGAGTCTCTTAGCGCCATGGCCAGTGGTTCAATTGCCAACGCGAACAGTAATGGAGATAGCGGGCATCCCTGTCTTCTTCCCTGTTTAGTCGGAAATACTCCGATCTTTGCCGACCCGTGACCACACTTGCCGTTGGGGCCCCATAGAGGAGTTTGACCCAGCTAACAAACCCGTCCCCGAACCTCCTCAGCACCTCCCATAGATACTCCCACTCCACCCTATCAAATGCCTTCTCTGCATCCATTGCCGCCACTATCTCTGCCTCCCCCTCTGCTGGGGGCATCATTATCACCCCCAATAGCTGTTGCATGTTGACATTTAGTTGTCTATGCTTTACGAATCCTGTCTGGTCTTCGTGCACCACCCCTGGGACACAGTCCTCTATCCTCGATGCCAGCACATTTGCTAGCAATTTGGCGTCCACATTTAGTAGTGAAATAGGCCTATAGGACCCGCACTGCAGCGGATCTTTATCCCGCTTCAAAATTAGCGATATCGTCGCCTCCGACATTGTCGGGGGTGGAGTCCCCCCTTCCCTGGCCTCGTTAAACGTCCTCGCCAACAGCGGGGCCAGCAAGTCCACATATTTTCCATAAAATTCCACCGGGAACCCATCTGGTCCCGGGGCCTTCCCTGCCTGCATGTTCCCCAGCCCCTTGGTAACCTCGTCCACCCCAATTGGTGCCCCCAGGCCTTCCACCTCCTGCTCCTCCACCCTCGGGAACCCCCTCCAGGGGTTGGGACCTATAAAGTCTTTCGTAAAAGGTCTTAAACACCTAGTTTATCTTCCCTGCTCTTCGCACCGTAGCTCCCTTTTCGTCTCTAATTCTCCCTATCTCCCTCGCCACTGTCCTCTTTCGCAGCTGATGGGCCAACAGGTGACTAGCCTTTTCCCCATAGTCATATCTCATCCCCTGTGCCTTCCTCCACAGCACCTCCGCCCTCCTGGTGGTCAGAAGGTCGAACTCCGTCTGGAGTCGTCGTCTCTCCCTGTACAGTCCCTCCTCCGGGGTCTCCGCATATTCTTTGCCCACCCTTAAAATCTCCCCCAGTAATCTTTCCCTTTCCTTGGCCTCTGTTTTCCCTTTGTGGGCCCTGATGGAGATCATCTCTCCTCTGACCACCGCCTTTAGTGCTTCCCATACCACTCCCACTCGGACCTCCCCGTCGTCATTGGCCTCCAGGTATCTCTCTATGCATCCCCGCACCCTTCCACAGACTCCCTCATCCGCCAACAATCCCACATCTAATCGACAGAGTGCACGCTGCTCCCTCTCCTCTCCTAGTTCCAGGTCCACCCAATGTGGGGCATGATCCGAGATAGCTATGGCTGAATACTCAGTTTCTTCCACCCTCGAGATCAACGACCTTCCCAAAACAAAAAAATCTATCCGGGAGTACACCTTGTGAACATGGGAGAAGAAGGAGAACTCCCTGGCCTTCGGTCTAACAAATCGCCATGGATCCACTCCCCCCATTTGGTCCATAAACCCCTTAAGCACCGTGGCCGCTGCCGGCCTTCTTCCGGTCTTAGATCTGGATCTATCTAACCCTGGGTCCAGCACGGTGTTGAAGTCTCCCCCCATTATCAAGTTTCCTACCTCCAGGTCCGATATACGTCCCAGCATCTGCTTCATGAATCCCGCATCATCCCAATTCGGGGCATATACGTTAACCAACACGACCTCCATTCCCTCCAGCCTGCCACTCACCACCACATATCTGCCTCCACTATCTGCTACAATGCTCCTAGCTTCGAATGATACCCGTTTCCCCACCAGTTTGGCCACCCCTCTATTCTTTGCATCCAGCCCTGATTGGAACACCTGTCCCACCCATCCTTTCCTTAACCTAACTTGGTCCGCCACCTTCAGGTGCGTCTCCTGAAGCATAGCCACGTCTGCCCTCAGTCCTTTCAAGTGCGCGAACACTCGGGCCCTTTTAATCGGTCCATTTAGGCCCCTCACGTTCCACGTGATCAGCCGCACTGGGGGGCTACCTGCCCCCTTCCCGCGTCGACTAGCCATCCCCCTCTCTCGGCCAGTCCCACGTCCCGATTCCGCGCTCCCACTCGTTCCCCAGGTGGTGCATTCCAGCCCCGACCATCCTTTCTTTAGCCAGTTCCCCTTTGATTTCTGCAGCAGCAACCCAGTTATCCCCCCCCCGCCAGATCCCCATCTAGCGTGATTGCTCCCCCCATGTTACTTTCGAAAGTCAGCTGACTTCAACTGACCCCGGCTTCTCCCGCTCACTCCTTGACCCCCCCGTGGGGGGAACTCCCATCTACCTTGTTCCTATCTTCCCGCCATCACCTTTCTGGCGCGGGAACAAGGAAAGTAGGCTCCATATTCTCTGTAGCTGTCCGGCCCCTTATGGCGCAGCTCCCTCTCCATTCTCCGCCTATGTCTCTTCTTTCCCCCCACCGGCGCCCACATTTCTTAGTGTCTCCGCCCCTTCCCAATTTACATCTCTATATACATCGACAGTAACATTTCTCTCTAATATCAGTCCCTCAGTTCCGATCCAGTTTCTCGTCTTTAATAAAGGTCCATGCTTCTTCCGCCGTTTCGAAGTAGTGATGTCTCTCCTGGTATGTGACCCATAGTCGCGCCGGCTGCAGCATCCCGAACTTCACCTTCTTCTTGTGTCGCACCTCCTTGGCTCGATTAAAACTCGCCCTCCTTCTCGCCACCTCCGCACTCCAATCCTGGTACACCCGTACCACCGCGTTCTCCCATCTACTACTCCGTACCTTTTTGGCCCATCTCAGAACCACTTCTCTATCATTAAAGCGGTGAAATCGCACGATTGTCACCCTAGGTGGTTCTCCCGCCTTTGGTCTCCTCGCAGGGACCCGATGCGCCCCCTCCACTTCTAAGGGGCCCGAAGGGGCCTCAGCTCCCATCAGCGAGCTTAGCATCGTGCTCACGTAAGCCCCGCAGTCCGCTCCTTCCATTCCCTCGGGGAGACCCAGGATCCGAAGATTCTTCCTTCGTGCTCTATTTTCTAGGGCCTCAATCCTTTCAATGCACATTTTGTGGAGCGCCTCGTGCGTCTGTGTTTTGACCGCCAGGCCCAGGATCTCGTCTTCATTATCCGTCACCTTCTGCTCCACCACGCGGAGCTCTGTCTCCTGGGTCCTTTGTGCCTCCTTAAGCCCCTCAATTGCCTGTAGCATCGGGGTCAGCACCTCCTTCTTAAGTAGCTCCACACAGTGTCTTAAGAATTCGTCTTGATCGGGCCCCCATGTCGCCTGGGCTTTCTCCGCCGCCATCTTGCTTCTTTTTTCCTTCTGTCCCTATCGTCGAGGATTGCTCGCGATGTAGCCGCCACCGCCAATATTTTTCTGTTTTGTTGGGGGGGACTCCCTGTTAACTCACCCCACGCTGGGTTTCGTCCTGGAAAAGTTCCCCGTTGGGGCTCTTCAAAGAGCCCGAAGGTCCGTTTGAGCTGGAGCCGCCGAAACGTGCGGCTTAGCTGGGCATCGCTGCAACCGGAAGTTGCCAGAGCAATAGTTGAGATGTTACAATTGACCCTGCTAACTTTGGGCTAGAGTGTAAGAAAATCAACCAACATTCTGACTCTTGATTTCTGTACAAAATGTGCATTGAGTTGGATGGCTGACGATATAAGTAAGCTTAACAGTGGTATTTTCTAAGGCTGAATATTCTGCTTGCACTCACTTTGTCGGCTCCTGCATAAGGAATGGTCACTCGGGAGCTGCCACCATCTATAGAACTATAGCCCAATAAAATGCTTGAACCTTTAGGGAAGGAAATTAATATAAAATGGCAGGTTGCACTGAATGTTTCTGTAAGTGAGGTAAATATATTTCTGGTATTTTCAGATGATATTTTTGAGATGCCAATTGTTCCAGCTCCCATACCACCAGCTCGACTTCCAGCAAGAGACAACCAAAATCTCAGTTGCTCCGCTCTGAATAGAACACCCTCCGATTATGACCTTCTAGTTCCTCCAGGTACATGGTTTAGATGACCGTATACAGATAAGGGCTTAATATCATGCTACATACTTATTTTCAGTATGCACGGCAGGCAGTAAAATCAGATTGTTGGCTATTTTGATGTTATTGAATGAACCATTCTATTCAGTAAATGCCCTGGAAACAACTTCTCATTCTATTGAAACTCTTTCTCTTGAGACTTATTTGGCTCAGTCTCTGAACCCATAGTTTGCTGACGGTTGTGCCGCTGGCCGGAGGGCTTCTGCCAAGGCCGGACAGTGGGCTGCGAGGTCGGAGCCCACGGGCACAGAACAGCCATGCAGCTGCACACGCTGCTACCAACTCACTGTGAACACTGGTCGTATAGGTGTTTCCCTCCCCAGGCCACCCCCCTAGGTGCCCTCTGGCCCAGCGGTCCAGTGCAACCACTGCCATCTTATTGGCTGGGGTGAGTGTGTGTGGGGAGTGTAATGTGTATTTTGTCAGCCTCCCGAGTATCAATCACGGACCAGGCGAGTACCTCACCGTTTTGCATTGGAATCAGTTGTGTTCCACGTGGCGCTGGTGCTAGCACCTCCACAGTTGCTAAATCAATCCAGGTTCGGAGACGATTTTGATGTCGTGAATGTCCACAAATTCTACATCGGCGTCGACACTAGTCTCGGAATCAGACAATCCCGCCCATATCTTTTCGGAAAGAAGGCAGGAGAATGGGTATGAGAAACATATCGGCTGTGATCAAATGGCAGAGCAGACCTGATGGGCCGAATGGTCTAACTCTGCTCCTATATCTCATGGCCTTATAGTCCTGGCTGCATGTGAATGTTTTCTGTCTTATCATAATAGCGATACTGTTATTGTTGCTCACAACCAAGAATCATGGTGAAAGAGCGTACACAGCCTGTGAAAAAAATACAAGGTTTAAAGAAAATACTTTTAAAAAGATTATAGAGAACTTGTATGCATCTCATATCAGTTCCAAGATCAGATTAAAGCTTTCACCTCCACAAATGTTGGAAGATTTTGCTGTAAGGAGCCACTTCCTTTGGCTCACTGTGCAAAATGAGCACCTGTGTTTTGTTGAAAACTGTGCTGACTGTTAACTGCTCATCTCCAATTTTGCCCTTGGTAGATTTGTGGGAATCCTTTTGAATTTGAGGTTATTATTAATTTAAAAATGTTGTTGTATCAACTGTCACATGAGGCCTTTTAAGTTGTTTAGGTTTGTATGTCAGTGAGAACCCAGGTTTGGCTTAATTTGTTTGTTTTTTTTTGCCAGCAGGTAATGCATTTGACAGCCTTCCTCCCTCATTGCCTCCACCCCCACCGCCTGTACGGGTCAGCCTCCCTGATCTGCCCAGATCGTCCGGCTCAGGCAGCAGACCCACATCTGGCCATGACCCGTTCCACTTCAGTGCAGGTAATCCAACTTTCTGTGCGTTGTGATTGGATTGTGTATATGGAGTAAAGGTGAGCTCCTGAATGTGGTTGTCTCAATATGCCGAGAACGTTCAGGGTATATTGTTAGTTTATTGAGTCATATAACAGTTACCAGCAATCAGGGTTTTTTTTATATTAAGTTCTTCAAGTTGACTTCCGGTGTCGTTTGCGAGCGGGTCGGCCGCATTGAAAGGAGCTCCCGCTGGTGGCAACTGTCTACGGCACTTTCGGGGGTTTCCCTGTTTGTTCTCTCTTTCTCCGATTTTCGTTGGCCTTTGGGGCCATCCCGGGCATCAAGCCGGGCCGGTTTGAGAACCGGCGAGGAACCCCGCGTGAGTGTCGGGCAGCTGGAGCTGAGGTGTTGGGCCCACGGCATGCGGCATTTGGAGCAGTGGGGGCGGAGCTGAACTGAGGACGAGGCGGCAGGCTGGAAGCCAGGGTGCAATGTAGTGGAGATGTTCCACATCGGGTGGCTCCCGCCTAGAATGTTTTTTTTTTAAGAAGTCTGAAGTCCGGTCCCAGGGCAATTTTTAAGGAATATAAAAAAGGAAAAAAAAATTTTTGGAAATTTTTTTTGGAGGAGGAATTTAAAAAAAGATTGAAGACTTCCGGGTGCGGCGATGACCAGCTGAGTCGCACGTTTCGGCAGCTCCCGGTGAAACGGACTTTTGGGCTCTTGATAGGAGCCCCAACGGCAATTTTGACGGCTAAAAACACTGTGCGGTAAACCAGAAGGGAATCCCCCCTGGATACGGATGGAAAAAGGAGGAGAAAGTGGCCGGATTGCAGTGGATCCTTTAGAACAGCGGCAAGGAAGGCAAGCAAAAACCAAGATGGCGTCGGAAGGTGGCAGTTTAACATGGGGCCCTGAACAACAAGAGTTCTTGAAATGCTGTGTGGAAGAGCTCAAAAAGGAAATGAAGAAAGAGCTGTTGGCCCCGATACTACAGGCGATCGAAGGGCTAAAGGAGGAACAAAAGACCCAGGAGAGGGAGCTTCGGGTCGTGAAGGCAAAGGCAGCCGAGAATGAGGACGACATACAGGGCCTGGTGGTGAAGACGGAGACTCATGAGGCACATCAGAAACGATGTGTGGAAAGGTTGGAGGCACTGGAGAACAACGCAAGGAGGAACAACCTGAGGATTCTTGGTCTTCCTGAAGGTGTGGAGGGAGCGGACGTCGGGGCATATGTGAGCACGATGCTGCACTCGTTAATGGGAGCGGAGGCCCCGGCGGGTCCGTTGGAGGTGGAGGGAGCATACCGAGTGATGGCGCGAGGGCCGAGAGCAGGAGAAATTCCCAGAGCCATAGTGGTGAGATTCCTCCGTTTTAAGGATAGAGAAATGGTCCTTAGATAGGCAAAGAAAACTCGGAGCAGTAAATGGGAGAACGCGGTGATTCGCGTTTATCAAGACTGGAGTGCGGAGGTGGCGAGAAGGAGGGCGAGCTTTAATCGGGCCAAGGCGGTTCTTCATAAAAAGAAGATAAAATTTGGAATGCTGGAACCGGCAAGACTGTGGGTCACATATCGAGGGAGGCACCACTACTTTGAGACGGCGGATGAAGCGTGGACTTTTATTGTGGAAGAAAAACTGGAATAAGCGGGTTATTAAAAAGAACGTTTGAACAGAGTGGTGGGGCGAATGTGGGGGGCAAAGAGGGGGGTTAAAAAGGGGGGAAAGAGGAGTTTTATGTACTAATCCTGCGATGTGGTAACTTTTCTCTCTCCCACAGGTGGTGATGGGGGGAGGAGGGGAGGTGGAGGAGATGGGGCGTTGGCCACTTGGATTCTAGTGAACATGCTCTATTTAAAGCCCTGCTTCCCTCTCTAAAATCTCACTATTTATAGCTGGTTCTTCTTGCTGAAGTCTCACATTTGCACTTCAGCCTCCCTGCTGAAATCTGCTGTATAGACCCACACTCTCTGCTGAAATCTGCTGTACAGACCCACACTCTCTGCTGAAATCTGCTGTACAGACCCACACTCTCTGCTGAAATCTGCTGTACAGACCCACACTCCCTGCTGAAATCTGCTGTACAGACCCACACTCCCTGCTGAAATCTGCTGTACAGACCCACACTCCCTGCTGAAATCTGCTGTACAGACCCACACTCTCTGCTGAAATCTGCTGTACAGACCCACACTCCCTGCTGAAATCTGCTGTACAGACCCACACTCCCTGCTGAAATCTGCTGTACAGACCCACACTCTCTGCTGTACAGACCAGCTGTCCCTGCTGAAATCTGCTGTACGGGCCCACTCTCCCTGCTGAAATCTGCTGTACTGACCCAATCCCCCTGCTGAAATCTGTTGTACAGACCCGCTGTCCCTGCTGAAATCTGCTGTACAGACCGCTCCCCTTGCTGAAATCTGCTGTACAGACCTCCTGTTCCTGCTGAAATCTGCTGTACAGATCCACTCCCCCTGCTGAAATCTGCTGTACAGACCCACCCCCTGCTGAAATCTGATGTACAGACCCGTTCCACCCTGCTGAAATCTGCTGTACAGACCCGCACGCCCTGCTGAAATCTGCTGTACAGACCCACACTCCCTGCTGAAATCTGCTGTATAGTCAACCCTGCTGAAATCTGCTGTACCGACCCACATTCCCTGCTGAAATCTGCTCTACAGACCCACACTCTCTGCTGAAATCTGCTGTATTGTCAACCCTGCTGAAATGTGCTGTACAGACCCACACTCCCTGCTGAAATCTGCTGTACAGACCCGCTCTCCCTGCTGAAATCTGCTGTACAGACCCATTCAACCCTGCTGAAATCTGCTCTACAGACCCACACTCTCTGCTGAAATCTGCTGTATTGTCAACCCTGCTGAAATATGCTGTACAGACCCACATTCCCTGCTGAAATCTGCTGTACAGACCCACACTCCCTGCTGAAATCTGCTGTACAGACCCGCTCCCCCTGCTGAAATCTGCTGTACAGACCCCCTCTCCCTGCTGAAATCCTCTGTACAGATCCACACTCCCTGCCGAAATGTGCTGCTCAGACCCACTCTCCTCCCACAAATCTGCTGTACAGACCCACTTTCTAATTCTGCTGTACAGATCTGCTCTCCTCACTGAAATTTGTTGTACATACCCTTGCACTTCATTTACAACCCCGCTCTCATTCCTTTACTCTCCCTTTACTGCCGCTGTGTCCTCGCTCACCACTCACTCATCACACAATCCTCTCACAGTTTGCTTCTCCCTTGAATGGTCTGCTCTTCTTGTTAAAGTTTCACTCTTCAAATCTCCGCTCTCTCCACTCAAGTCTATGCAAAATGTTGGAGCGGCGTGTTTGGGTAAATCATTAGTGTTGGAACGAATAGTCAGCACAGATAATAATAGAACCCCCAAAGCTTTTTTTAGGGTAGGACACAGGGAAATGTTAAGTATTTTCTAAACCGGGGAAAAATGCAAGGAATTGTTTTTACCCCTCATGATTTGGTGGAGTGCCGGTATATTGTAGCCTCTCTAGGATTGCTTAAAAAAAGAGCTCCAAGCTAATCGGCTGCCAGACCAGCTTCTCTGATGCTTGATTCCCTTCCCAAAGTGGAGTTGCTCCGGATTCCATCCTGCTGCATTCAGCTATCCAGTAACATTGAAAAGGACTGTTACCCCCAGGCCACCAGTTAAACATTACTACTATGAATGGAAAAAAAAGCTAGTCACATTGCACCTATCCTATTCTCTGAGTTAGTTCCCTGGCACATTACTATCTTGTGAACATTTTGGGTGCAACTAAGATTTTATTTGACATTTTCTGAACCTGGACCATCCTTTATGTAGATTTGATATTAAAAACTTGTCATTTTAGTCGAATTAATGGAGCGCAAATAGGGAAGAAAGATGTGATATAATTTGGATATGTTTCAATATAAACTTGCTAGATTTCTTCTTGCTGTTTTAATGCCAAATTCAATTCCATGCATGTGGGGATTAATATTCGTCTTGGATCCGCGGCATTGCCTTCGTTACAATGTTCTTACTGAGGAAATATTTGGTCACAAAGTCAACAATGTGCTGATGTCAGTGGCGCTAATTAAATGTGGGAAACTTCCTGGTGTCAATGTTTACAGTCTGATTTACTTGAAAGTGAAATATACTTGGGGTGTGTTACTTTCTACATCCACCACTTGCTGAAGCCTTGCCCCTTTATGGTATGGGTGACCAGTCGCTCCGCGACCCTACTAACACTCTCCAACAACCCGCCCACTGGCTCCGAACTTGGTAATGAACCAGGGCAAGTGATAGATTTGTTAGTGGGGGAGCATTTTGGAGATAGTGACCACAATTCTGTGACTTTCACTTTAGTAATGGAGAGGGATAGGTGCGTGCAACAGGGTAAGGTTTACAATTGGGGGAAGGGTAAATACGATGTTGTCAGACAAGAATTGAAGTGCATAAGTTGGGAACATAGGCTGTCAGGGAAGGACACAAGTGAAATGTGGAACTTGTTCAAGGAACAGGTACTACGTGTCCTTGATATGTATGTCCCTGTCAGGCAGGGAAGAGATGGTCGAGTGAGGGAACCATGGTTGACAAGAGAGGTTGAATGTCTTGTTAAGAGGAAAAAGGAGACTTATGTAAGGCTGAGGAAACCAGGTTCAGCAGGGCATTGGAGGGATACAAGATAGCCAGGAGGGAACTGAAGAAAGGGATTAGGAGAGCTAAGAGAGGGCATGAACAATCTTTGGCGGGGAGGATCAAGGAAAACCCCAAGGCCTTTTACACACGTGAGAAATATGAGAATGACTAGAGCGAGGGTAGGTCCGATCAAGGACAGTAGCGGGAGATTGTGTATTGAGTCTGAAGAGATAGGAGAGGTCTTGAACGAGTACTTTTCTTCTGGATTTATGAGCATCTGGAAAGACACTGCTTGATTAGGGATAGTCAGCACGGATTTGTGAGGGGTAGGTCTTGCCTTACAAATCTTATTGAATTCTTTGAGGAGGTGACCAAGCATGTGGATGAAGGTAAAGCAGTGGCTGTAGTGTACATGGATTTTAGTAAGGCATTTGATAAGGTTCCCCATGGTAGGCTTATGCAGAAAGTAAGGAGGCATGGGATAGTGGGAAATTTGGCCAGTTGGATAACGAACTGGCTAACCGATAGAAGTCAGAGAGTGGTGGTGGATGGCAAATATTCAGCCTGGATCCCAGTTACCAGTGGCGTACCGCAGGGATCAGTTCTGGGTCCTCTGTTGTTTGTGATTTTCATTAATGACTTGGATGAGGGAGTTGAAGGGTGGGTCAGTAAATTTGCAGACGATACGAAGATTGGTGGAGTTGTGGATAGTAAGGAGGGCTGTTGTCGGCTGCAAAGAGACATAGATAGGATGCAGAGCTGGGCTGAGAAGTGGCAGATGGAGTTTAACCCTGAAGTGTGAGGTTGTCCATTTTGGAAGGACAAATATGAATGCGGAATACAGGGTTAACGTTAGAGTTCTTGGCAATGTGGAGGAGCAGAGAGATCTTGGGGTCTATGTTCATACATCTTTGAAAGTTGCCACTCAAGTGGATAGAGCTGTGAAGAAGGCCTATGGTGTGCTCGCGTTCATTAACAGAGGGATTGAATTTAAGAGCCGTGAGGTGATGATGCAGCTGTACAAAACTTTGGTAAGGCCACATTTGGAGTACTGTGTACAGTTCTGGTCACCTCGTTTTAGGAAGGATGTGGAAGCTTTGGAAAAGGTGCAAAGGAGATTTACCAGGATGTTACCTGGAATGGAGAGTAGGTCTTACGAGGAAAGGTTGAGGGTGCTAGGCCTTTTCTCATTAGAACGGAGGAGGATGAGGGGCGACTTGATAGAGGTTTATAAGATGATCAGCGGAATAGATAGGGTAGGCAGGCAGAGACTTTTTCCCCGGGTGGAACAAACCATTACAAGGGGACATAAATTTAAGGTGGAAGATATAGGAGGGATATCAGAGGTAGGTTCTTTACCCAGAGAGTAGTGGGGGCATGGAATACACTGCCTGTGGAAGTAGTTGAGTTGGAAACATTAGGGACCTTCAAGCAGCTATTGGATAGGTACATGGATTACGGTAAAATTATATAGTGTAGATTTATTTGTTCTTAAGGGCAGCACGGTAGCATTGTGGATAGCACAATTGCTTCACAGATCCAGGGTCTCAGGTTTGATTCCGGCTTGGGTCACTGTCTGTGCGGAGTCTGCACGTCCTCCCCGTGTCTGCGTGGGTTTCCTCCGGGTGCTCCGGTTTCCTCCCACAGTCCAACGATGTGCAGGGTAGGTGGATTGGCCATGATAAATTGCCCTTAGTGTCCAAAATTGCCCTTGGTGTTGGGTTGAGGTGTTGAGTTTGGGTAGGGTGCTCTTTCCAAGAGCCTGTGCAGACTCAGGGGGCCGAATGGCCTCCTTCTGCACTGTAAATTCAATGATAATCTATGATTAATCTAGGACAAAGGTTCGGCACAACATCGTGGGCCGAAGGGCCTGTTCTGTGCTGTATTTTCTATGTTCTATGAACCGCATTTTGAAATTCAGAGTGTAAATTCAAATCTGTTCTCATTCAGTGCTCTTTTGGGCTGCCAGTATCACAATATAACTGAGATATTTAACACTCGGTAAATTGCGATTCTTGATGTCTTCAGAAGTAGTCATACCAAATTGACTTTGTCTTATATATTTTAGAGCCCAGATCATTTGAAGCCTATTGAGCCTTGCAAACTCTCTCACAAATCATTAAACTCTGGTAATTTAAACCAGGCTCCATTTTTATTGAGCAAATGTAGAAGAAAGTTATTTATAAACTTTCACAGACTTATTAATTACTTCAGTCCTTTTTTTATACTCTAGTTGTTTGCTGTTGCCAGCTTCATCAGTTTTTGCAAAGTTGTGTTTTATTGACTATTTCAAAAGTGATTGCACGACAATGCATTGCTCAGTTTGTATCCGACATCCTATTCGCTTTGGAACATTTGCTTGAAAACTCAATTTTTTATTGAAAAGTGCATTGTCGTCATTTAACAATACTCTACGCCATTAAAAATTGGTTTGATCTTCAAGTATTCAGCCGAGCTATTGACGTTTGCTGGGCATGATCCATATCAGCATATTTAATTGTGTCATTAAACTCATTTAAATATGCGCATTTACTTTGGGGCCGCAATCTCCCAGCTCCCAACAACTGCACCGGTGAGGGCTCATGCTGGTGTGAATTAGTGCTGGTCTCCAGATGTGATAGCCACACAGGGGGGCTTGGAGGCCATTGGAGACCCCGGGTGGTGGGGAACAGAGCATTCTGGAACCTGGGCTTTGCCAACCTGGCACCTTGGCACTCTGGCCGAGCTAGCCTGACACACTGGCTGCGCCATGGACAGTGCCAGGGTGCCAGGTTAGCACTGCCAAGGAGGGGGGCCCCGAGGGGTCCCATGCCCGTGATAAGAGTGTATGATTGGTGGGGGAGTGAAGGGAGATCAACTGAATGGGGAGGGCCTTAACGGTGGGGAGAGATCCTGCCCCCCCCATAGTGGGGTATGCACATTTAGTGCGGGGGTGGGGGGGGGGTTTGATGCCCCGATGCTGACAAGGATGGGTGTGGAGCTGGTCGCCCTCCTGCCTGGGTGCTGTGGAGGTCAGGGGGGTCATGCGGACTTTTAGTGATGGGGTGGAGGGAGGTTGCTTCTCTGCAGTTCTGGGTTGGGGGTGTTGTCCTTGTCAGCGGGTGGGAGGTGTGGGGGACCCTCAATCTAACTTTGAGATCTAAGCACCCTTCAGAAATGGCATCCCAATCTCGGAGGAGTTGGTCTTGCCAGCGAGTTTGGTTCCCCACTGCAGAAAAAAATTCAGTGTGGGACTTTTCGGTGAGAAATTCCGCAAGCTCCAAAAAAATGACTACATGTGGATAATATGATCTGGATAGTTCCTAAACACCCAGCAGAAATCATCCCGCAAAACCTGCCCAAAATGAAGCGCCCTTTTCTGGGTAAATTGCACCCGAGGAGCCTGCAAAGGACGTGTAGTGTGTGTGGGCAAAAATTTGGCAGGCGGAGAACAATGTGGGACAATGTGAAGAATCAAAATTACTCTTGTTATATATAGAGAGAGAGAGATTGCTGAATTCTTAAGGTACAGAGGGATCTAGGTGTCTTGGTACATGAATTATGAAAAGTTAGTATGCAGGTACAGCAAGTGATTAGGAAGGCAAATAAAATGTTGTTGTTTATTGTGAGGGTAATGGAATATAAAAGTAGGGATGTTTTGCTATTATTGTACAGGGCTCTGGTGAAACTATAGCTAGAGTACTGTGTACAGTTTTGGTCTCCAAGAAAGGACCTAAATGCATTAGCACAGTTCAGAGAAGGTTCACTCAACTGATTCCTAGGTTTGGGAGTGGGGGATTGTCTTTCAAGGAAAGGTTGGACAGACTGGGTCTGTATCCACTGGACTTTAAAAGTTTGAGAGGTGATCTTATTAAAACATACAAGGTCGTGAGGGGACTTGACAGGGTGAATACTGAACGGATGTCTTCCCTAGAGGGAGAGACTAGATCAGGGGACACAGTTTCAAAATAAGGGGTCTCCATCTAAGACAGATGAGAATAAATCTTTTCTCTGAGGGGCGTGAATCTTTGGAACCCTCTTCCCCTGAGAGTGGTGGAGGCTGGGTCAATTAGTTTTAAGACGGAGGTGGATGGATTTTAGGAAATCAAAGACTATCGGGGTTAGGCAGAATAATAATAATATAATATTTATTGTCACAAGTAGGCATATATTAACACTGCAATGTTATGTGAAAAGCCCCGAGTCGTCACATTCCGGAACCTGTTCGGGTACACAGGAAGAATTCAGAATGTCCAAATTACCTAACAGCACATAGAACATAGAACGATACAGCGCAGTACAGGCCCTTCGGCCCACAATGTTGCACCGAAACAAAAGCCATCTAACCTACACTATGCCATTATCATCCATATGTTTATCCAATAAACTTTTAAATGCCCTCAATGTTGGCGAGTTCACTACTGTAGCAGGTAGGGCATTCCACGGCCTCACTACTCTTTGCGTAAAGAACCTACCTCTGACCTCTGTCCTATATCTATTACCCCTCAGTTTAAAGCTATGTCCCCTCGTGCCAGCCATTTCCATCCGCGGGAGAAGGCTCTCACTGTCCACCCTATCCAACCCCCTGATCATTTTGTATGCCTCTATTAAGTCTCCTCTTAACCTTCTTCTCTCCAACGAAAACAACCTCAAGTCCATCAGCCTTTCCTCATAAGATTTTCCCTCCATACCAGGCAACATCCTGGTAAATCTCCTCTGCACCCGCTCCAAAGCCTCCACGTCCTTCCTATAATGCGGTGACCAGAACTGTACGCAATACTCCAAATGCGGCCGTACCAGAGTTCTGTACAGCTGCAACATGACATCCTGACTCCGGAACTCAATCCCTCTACCAATAAAGGCCAACACTCCATAGGCCTTCTTCACAACCCTATCAACCTGGGTGGCAACTTTCAGGGATCTATGTACATGGACACCTAGATCCCTCTGCTCATCCACACTTCCAAGAACGTCACCATTAGCCAAATATTCCGCATTCCTGTTATTCCTTCCAAAGTGAATCACCTCACACTTCTCTACATTAAACTCCATTTGCCACCTCTCAGCCCAGCTCTGCAGCTTATCTATATCCCTCTGCAACCTGCTACATCCTTCCACACAATCGACAACACCACCGACTTTAGTATCGTCTGCAAATTTACTCACCCACCCTTCTGCGCCTTCCTCTAGGTCATTGATAAAAATGACAAATAGCAACGGCCCCAGAACAGATCCTTGTGGTACTCCGCTTGTAACTGAACTCCATTCTGAACATTTCCCATCAACCACCACCCTCTGTCGTCTTTCAGCTAGCCAATTTCTGATCCACATCTCTAAATCACCCTCAATCCCCAGCCTCCGTATTTTCTGCAATAGCCTACTGTGGGTAACCTTATCAAACGCTTTGCTGAAATCCATATACACCACATCAACTGCTCTACCCTCGTCTACCTGTTCAGTCACCTTCTCAAAGAACTCGATGAGGTTTGTGAGGCATGAACTACCCTTCACAAAGCCATGCTGACTATCCCTGATCATATTATTCCTATCTAGATGATTATAAATCTTGTCTCTTATAATCCCCTCCAAGACTTTACCCACTACAGACGTGAGGCTCACCGGTCCATAGTTGCCGGGGTTTGTCTCTGCTCCCCTTTTTGAACAAAGGGACCACATTTGCTATCCTCCAGTCCTCTGGCACTATTCCTGTAGCCAATGATGACATAAAAATCAAAGCCAAAGGTCCAGCAATCTCTTCCCTGGCCTCCCAGAGAATCCTAGGATAAATCCCATCAGGACCCGGGGACTTAACCATTTTCAGCCTGTCCAGAATTGCCAACACCTCTTCCCTACGTACCTCAATGCCATCTATTCTATTAGCCTGGGTCTCAGCATTCTCCTCCACAACATTATCTTTTTCCTGAGTGAATACTGACGAAAAATATTCATTTAGTATCTTGCCCATCTCTTCAGACTCCACACACAACTTCCCATCCCTGTCCTTGACTGGTCCTACTCTTTCCCTAGTCATTCGCTTATTCCTGACATACCTATAGAAAGCTTTTGGGTTTTCCTTGATCCTACCTGCCAAATACTTCTCATGTCCCCTCCTTGCTCGTCTTAGCTCTCTCTTTAGATCCTTCCTCGCTACCTTGTAACTATCCATCGCCCCAACTGAAACTTCATACCTCATTTTCACATAGGCCTCCTTCTTCCTCTTAACAAGAGATTCCATTTCTTTGGTAAACCACGGTTCCCTCGCTCGACGCCTTCCTCCCTGCCTGACCGGTTCATACTTATCAAGAACACGCAGTAGCTGATCCTTGAACAAGCTCCACTTATCCAGTGTGCCCAACACTTGCAGCCTACTTCTCCACCTTATCCCCCCCCAAGTCACGTCTAATGGCATTATAATTGCCCTTCCCCCAGCTATAACTCTTGCCCTGCGGTGTATACTTATCCCTTTCCATCATTAACGTAAACGTCACCGAATTGTGGTCACTGTCCCCAAAGTGCTCTCCTACCTCCAAATCCAACACCTGGCCTGGTTCATTACCCAAAACCAAATCCAACGTGGCCTCGCCTCTTGTTGGCCTGTCAACATATTGTGTCAGGAAACCCTCCTGCACACACTGTACAAAAAACGACCCATCTAATGCACTTGAACTATATCTTTTCCAAACAATATTTGGAAAGTTAAAGTCTCCCATAATAACTACCCTGTTACTTTTGCTCTTATTCAGGATCATCCTCGCCATCCTTTCCTCTACATCCCTAGAACTATTTGGAGGCCTATAGAAGACTCCCAACAGTGTGACCTCTCCTTTCATGTTTCTAACCTCAGCCCATACTACCTCGGAAGATGAGTCCCCATCTAGCATCCTCTCCGCCACCATAATACTGCTCTTGACTAGCAGCGCCACACCTCCCCCTCTTTTGCCTCCTTCTCTGAGCTTACTAAAACACCTAAACCCCGGAACCTGCAACATCCATTCCTGTCCCTGCTCTATCCATGTCTCCGAAATGGCCACAACATCGAAGTCCCAGGTACCAACCCATGCTGCCAGTTCCCCTACCTTATTTCGTATACTCCTGGTATTGAAGTAGACACACTTCAAACCACCTACCTGAACACTGGCCCCCTCCTGCGACGTCAAATCTGTGCTTCTGACCTCTATACTCTCATTCTCCCTTACCCTAAAGCTACAATCCAGGTTCCCATGCCCCTGCTGCATTAGTTTAAACCCCCCCCCCCCCCCCCCCCCCCCCCCCCAAAAGAGCACTAACAAATCTCCCCCCCAGGATATTTGTGCCCCTCAGGTTCAAATGTAGACCATCCTGTCTGTAGAGGTCCCACCTTCCCCAGAAAGAGCCCCAGTTATCCAGAAATCTGAATCCCTCCCGTCTGCACCATCCCTGTAGCCACGTGTTTAATTGCTCTCTCTCCCTATTCCTCATCTCACTATCACGTGGCACGGGCAACAACCCAGAGATAACAACTCTGTTTGTTCTAGTTCTGAGCTTCCATCCTAGCTCCCTGAAAGCCTGCCTGACATCCTTGTCCCCTTTCCTACCTATGTCGTTAGTGCCAATGTGGACCACGACTTGGGGCTGCTCCCCCTCCCCCCCCCCCCCCCCTAAGGACCCGGAAAACACGATCCGAGACATCACGTACCCTTGCACCTGGGAGGCAACATACCAAACGTGAGTCTCTCACGCTCCCACAAAATCTCCTATCTCTGCCCCTGACTATCGAGTCCCCAATTACTAATGCTCTGCTCCTCTTCCCCCCTTCCCTTCTGAGCAACAGGGACAGACTCCGTGCCAGAGGCCGGTACCCCATGGCTTACCCCTGGTAAGTCCTCCCCCCCCCCCCCACAAGTATCCAAAGCGGTATTCTTGTTTCTCAGGGGAACAACCCCAGGGGATCCCTGCACTCACTGCTTCTTCCCAGTCCCTCTTACAGTTACCCATCTATCTCCAATCTTTGGTGTAACTAATTCCCTGAAGCTGCTATCTATGACCCCCTCTGCCTCCCGAATGATCCGAAGTTCTTCCAACTCCAGCTCCAGTTCCCTAACTCGGTCTTGGAGGAGCTGGAGATGGCAGCATTTCCTGCAGGTAAAATCAGCAGGGACACTAACGGCATCCCTCACCTCAAACATCCTGCAGGAGGAACATTGCACTCCCTTCCCTGCCATCTTTCGGGAGGAAACCGGAGCACTCGGAGGAAACCCACGCGGACACGGGGAGAATGTGCAGACTCCACACAGACAGTGACCCAAGCCGGGAATCGAACCTGGGACCCTGGAGCTATGAAGCAACTGTGCTAACCACTGTGCTAACCGTGCTGCCCTACACAGTTCAGGCTACAGTCAGATCAATTATGATCTTCTTAAAATGGCAGAGCAGGCTCGAGGAGCCGTGATCTACTCCTGCTCCTAATTCGTATGTTCATCTCGGTTTTGCTTGCCCATATAACAACTCATGATTTGAACAATACGTTTTATGAAGCATTTGAGACATTTCTGGACCCGTGATAAGGCACTGAATAAATGTTTGAAAATGTTGATAAGAAATACTTTAAACTTTTTCTATTTTTAAGCAGATGCTGTGTTTGACCCACCAAGTGTTCCGGTACCTCCAGTTAGAAGGACAGTTGAAGATAATCAGAAATCCAACAGGATATCACAAGAATATGATCATCTCCCATCATTGGCAGGTATGGGGGAGAAAAACAGGAACTTAAGGAAGCAAGGATAACTGGAACCAAATAGTCTATTGTCCACAGATACTGGTGAATCTTCATTATGAGAAACACTATTCCGATATGTGAGAATTCTAGTATTTTGATTATTATATATATTCCACACACAATCCATTTATGGTCCTCACTTTCAATCATTTTCCAGCACTTTTTTGATTTCAATCACTGATGTATAAATCATCAGTCCAAAAGGATGAAGCTAGGTTGCTTGTCTTTGAGAGAAACAATGGGCGCAATTTTCTGGCCTCGTTACACTATTGCTCAAGCGTAATGAGGCCGGTGAATAGCGGGAAAGGCCAAAAACGAGATCCATGCCAGGCGCCAAACAGTTTGAATTACAACTGGCCCGCTCCCGTAGGCGGAATCAGGATCTCTCCGTAGCGTGGCGAGAAACCAATGCCAACCCTTCCAGGACAACTCTGTCCCTGCCCGTCTGACCCAACGATCACCCATAGGCTCCACCGACTGCTGAGGCCTCTGGCTGTGAGGTTGAAGGCTATTGCTAATGGGGAATTGACAATTGTGGTTAAATGAGCACTTCGCACAACCCAAGTGGATTCCCGTGGGTGGACGGACCATGTAGCATGTGGGAGTCATTGCCCAGCATTTCAATAACACCTTGACGCCTGGACACTGTGCCTGAACAATACGGGAGGTATCACCACACATGCAACATCCGAAAACCCAGGGGATGGTACACAACTCCGGGGACAGGCCCATGGCCAGAGGGTGTGTTAGCACCACGGGGTGGGGTGTCGGAGGTGCCTGGCGAGATGGGCAAAGGGTCCGGGGATCAGCCCGCATTGCGGAAGGAAGTGACAGAGGCATCATTATGGTTGTGCAAAAAGATGTTTAATGTGTTGTACAAACCCCACTCCCGATGGTGTCTCAACCCCCATCCCACAGTGCCCTCCGTGATGCTCAACGTGCCTGGCCCTCCTAGCTCTACCACTATGTCTTGGTGTTTCCCCGGGCTGCGCATCAGAGGTGGAGGCAGTCAGCTGCTTACCTTGTCCTGTGACCTCCGATGTCCCTGGTGGGCGTCTTCTGGGGCCGGAGAGCCCAGGCTCACTTGGCAGCACATGCACAGCCGTGCCGCCCATTCCCGTGCGCTGACTGCGAGACGTGGCCTCATCAGAGGGGTGGGACTCAAGTGGGCTGGTGGCCACCGTCGCCACTCCATGCGACTGGTCTAGCTTGACACCTAGTGCCCCCATTCTTCCGGTCAGTGCCCACAGGGCCCTGGGGTTCATCTGGGCACGGAGAGGCAGCTGGTTCGAGCCCCGGCTGCCCCGCATCATCTGGCTCTGAGGGGAATCAGGGGTTATGGGGAGAAGGCAGGAGAATGGGGATCAGAAATATATCAGCTACGATTGAATGGTGGACCAGATTCGATCGGCCGAGTGGCCTAATTCTGCTCCTATGTCTTATGATCTCTGCGGCGTCCGCCAGCCTTCGCGTGGATGACTGATCTGTCCTTGGCCATCCCCCTCACCTCCAGAGCACGTTCCTCGAAGGAGGTGAGAATTCCTATGTCAGGCACCCCTCCGCCAGTCTGGGCCCTTTCCTGGTGGTATGGGAGAATTTTTCCTGAAGAGACACAGAGAGGGCATTGTTAGCTACACGCATGGTTCACAGTGGTGGAAGAGGAGGTGTGAAGTAGGTGTTAGGGGGGCAGTTAAGGGGGTTTGGGGGTAGAGGAAGGGCTGAGAGCCGCATGGGGTGGTGGGGGATGAAATCTCCTTTGGAGCGGGCGGGAAGGTGGACGGCGTTTATGTCTACTCCCTCGAGCTGCCTGGTCGTTGATGTTCTTCCTGCACTGAAGGCCAGTCCTGGTCACATTCCTGAGCTGACAACTACCGCCACTTCGTCCCAGGCAGCACTCTCTGGGACCCTCGGGGAAACAGGACATCCCTACTGGCCTCCATGGCGTCTAACAGCTTCCCAGGGCAGCATCTCTGAAACTTGGGGCCGGTCTCCTGGGCGGCATTGTCGCGAGCTGGCTAGGGTTGGCTGAGCAAGTGCAGCTTGCTCGACCTTGTTAGCGGGAGGCTGGCGAGCGCAGACCCGACAATCAGCTGGCGAGCCTTCATTTGCGACGAGTAGCCCGTGGGGCCTCGTTAAGTGGACCAATTAACGTTGAATTGCGTTACCGTACCGACTGCGCCGAGCGCCGGGGAGCTCACGGCAATTCCCACTCGCTAGCACACTTAGAAATGTTTCTGGAGAGACTCATGTACATTGTTTATTTTGGCAGTGTTGTAAAACCAAAAATACTTCAATGAAATGTTTATTAAAAAAAAAGAAATGTTTCCGGAGAATTGCGCCCAATGTCTATAAGACACAGCAACCTCTGGAATTAAAACCAGGTTGGCTGACTGAATGAACTAGAAAATTTGGTTTACTGAGGAATTACAATTGACAGTAATTTGAGAGTTCTCACTTGCCTCTCTGCATTGGAATTGCTTGATGGTATACAAAAATATAATCTAAGAATAAATGTGAATGCTGTAGAGTGTCCTTATCATCAAGTTGGGTTCTGGGTTTTTTGCCAAAAGTACTTGGCTGCTTGGGTATTTAAATACTTATAAACTCCGCTGACAATGAACTGGAGTGAGAATGGGGCATGTGTCACTTGACAGATTCCACTTTTCATTCGGACTGTAGTATTTTACTGTTTTGTTTTCTATTTCAGATACTTCCCAAGCTCCAGCTAGACCTCCTAAGCCACTGCCCCGAAGGACTGCACCAGATGGTTACCACAAGAAAAACCATGTTCAAGAGCCAACCTCTTTGCCCAGTAGCCAAGCAGGAGAAAATGTGGATGCTAAAATTGCAAAACTGATGGGAGAAGGCTACTCCTTTGAAGATGTAAAACGTGCTCTTCTGATAGCTAACAATAATGTCGAGATGGCAAGAAATATTTTAAGAGAATTTGCCTGCTTTCCTCCTATTTCACCACGCCTCAATCCATAGCAAGGAGCTGTTCCAAAATTTCTGAAGAGCATTGAATTTTAAAGTAGCATTCAACTGGTGGAACAATTGTGTGCTGACTGAGTACAGACTGTTTCTGCGGGTTTCTTGAAAAAGATTCTGGTAGGAAATAGCGAGTGATGCTTTTGTATTTTTATTAGCCATAATGTTAAGAATCAGGGTTCAACTAAGAAGAAAGTTTACTGTCCTTGAATTTCACTCCTGTGAATTGCTTGAGATCTCTGCTGCTTAACGCTGTCAAAAACTTATTGAAGTCTTCTGAACTGTTTAAAGTGGGACATACAGTCTTATCGGTCTCAGTATTTTTTTACGTCTGGACTCTTGGGGCCTGTCAACCCTGCTGCAGCATTCCTTTCACGTCATCTGCACTGATGGGGACACACTGCCGTTTTTGACCTCTTCTCCCTCATCATTTAATCTAGGCACAGACTAAATGAGTTCTTTCTGAAGATGCTTTAATTTGCTGCATTTCTGTCTATTCAACAGGTGCAAAAAGCATGTGGCCTTCACTACTGAGTCTTTTCTGAGATAAAGTGAAATTTCTTTATTAAAAAAAACTAATTTCTGAATGTGGAGTTACATATATTTGTCCATGTATTGCCTTTCAAGGTAGTATTTTGACTGTGTAACCTTGGCAGCTTTCCATTGTGCACAGCTTTAATGTATTTTTTTAATTATTTCTATTTTTCATCTTATTTTATGACCCAGCTACTTCATCTGTGTTGTATTCTGACAGCAAAACTGGTTTTGAGGTTTCTGGTTAATGCAGCAAAGATGCTGATGTATCTTTGTGAATTGTGACATTGCTTGCTGGATCAATTCCAAAGTATAGATTTGTCAGTTTTTAAAAAAAAATTAAATAATTTATAGTGCTAGATGTAGGGATGAATCAGAGATGATACACACCCTCTATACACTGATTATGGCCAAATGAATGTAAAACTGCCTCCATTCAATTATGTGCCAATATATTAATAGAACTGTGTAGCAGAATAAGAGTATCAGTTTTAACATTTGTGAATATACAGTGGGACAAAACCATTATTTTCTGGTGATGTATTATCAGCATCAGCACCCTTTTGTCTGGAAAAGTTGAGGGTAGTCAATTTTCATGTCTGGCATCACTGTAATTTAGAGCCAGTTTCAGCCAACTATTCAGCCCGAAGAAAGAATCAGACTTTGCGCTGCTAACATTGTGCAGATGACATGGTAGCTGTGAATGATGAACAGCTTCCTGTCAATTCATGAAGTGTCTACTCCTTTCTTCGCAATGGTAGGGGATCATATTTGCTCTATAATGGATGACAAACTGACTTGGTTCTGTTGATGCCAGTTCTCTAGGTTACATTGGAGAAAGGAGTGGTTGGTTCAGATTTGCCTGGTGTCACCATAATGTCCGGTGAATCAAAACTCAGGGCAAATATCCATTGTTGTTATGTAAAAGATGACTAGTCTTCGTAACAATGTTCAGTCAGTAGCATTGCAGGTAACTGGTTAGTTTTAAGGCCTATTCAGGTCTGAGTGGTAGTTCTTTATTCTGAACGGTTTAAGGTGTCTTGATCACTAAAGTCAGAAACCGAAAGACAGTATTAAAACTAACTTGTCATTTAAACCAGTAACTGAATGATGCATAACATTGTGGCTATTGAATATTTTATATCTTTCATTAAATTGCAGTAACAGGTTTATGGCAGTTTCTTGATCTTAGCTCCAGTGAGTACTGTATTTTATGGTACGCCATCAGCTACGGAATGCTCAGAATATGTCTTCTGCTATCATACTGACCTCTATTGGTCAATCCACACAATAGCAATGGTAAAGTTACAGACAACCCTGTGGATCTTAAAATAATTTGAACTTTGAAGGGATGAGCGGAAGTTGCAAACAATATTTTTAATGTAATTTTTATTTTTGCTATATTTATAAATGCATTAATGCACTCAATCTTGCTCACCATAATTCCCACTGGATTAAATACAGTTGGGGTAATTTTGGCATTGGGTGGTCATGTGAAATTGGAGAACAATTGTTGTGGTTTTCATTTCCAGTCAATAACATTGTTTTATACTATTGTTCAAAGTTTGAAGGTGACTGATGCTATAGCCAATTTGCGTTTCCTGTGAAATGGGGGGCCATTGCAGATGGGGAATGGAATGTTCGATTTTCAGTTTCTCGCCCCAATCTAAATCAAAATAATACCTCTGTGAGTGTAGTGGGAGAATTGCTGCTTTCCATTAAAAGTTAACGAAAATGTTAAGGCGTTTAATTTTTTTTCCAGTATTTTCAGTTTGACAGCCAATTCACAGTGTTAATGTTGTTAATCATTATTAGTGTTGTGTTAAGGTGTACTTAATTTTGTTGTCCGGAGAATGAGACAAACTATTTAGCATTGGTTTTAAAATCCTGGACAATGATCGATCTGTTCAATTGAGGACGCACCCCCTCACCAGGTTACTGACAGATCACCATTCTAGATCTACAGAAAAGCCAGCAGCAGTTATTAGAACTTTTAGATTTTGAAATCCGCTTCAGGAGTGGCACTTGTTTTCCAAATAGTTTACCTTCAATAAATTTGAATGACATCCTTTTGCCACGCACATACATCCGATATTCAGATTTCCGTTCATTCTCAATTTGGCTTTTTTTCCTTTGCACTGGCCCGCTTGTCTTAGTTTTCTTATGTCTTTTAGTGTAAATGTTTGAAGCTAAATAGTTCTAACGTGCATTAATGGTAAAATCTCTCTTGAGGCACCCATAACTGGAGATGTATATTGTTCATGGGCTACATTTGTTGCACGAAGTCTGAGCTCTGGAAAGCTTCTTGAAGTTTGTGACATTTTGAGTATTTCGAGGACATTGATATGTTGACATTATGGGACCTCCTGAATTTATTACGGATGAAACCTGTGAAAAATGTACAGTCCTATAGCAACTTGCAGGCACTAGCTATCCTGCAGATGATATTGAACTGCCGTCTAACTTTCTCTTGGATCACGATGTAACCATCATATTTTTCTGCTGGCAGTCACACCTCAGCTATTTTCATGCAACCGTTTATAGTAGGTTCATTTGTGCTGAAGATGTGATTCAAAGACCAAGTGTTTTTCATTTGAATGGTGAGCAAAAGTCTGTTTTATAGAAACTGTATTCTGGTGTGATACGTTAACATTACTCTGTACTTTTGAGCTGAACGACACCTCCCTGAAATGATGCAGTACACTACCAAGGACTGCCTGCAGGTGGAAGCCTCCTCATTCTGTTGGTGGTGGAGTTCATTGGCAATCGGGTACTACCTGTACTCTGAACCCGAGAGGACTCTTCTTCTTAAATAAGAAACTACTGCAGTTTTTTAATCATGGTTTTTCTTCATCTAACTCATAGTTCTGTTGAGCAGGATGCCCTTTTATTTGTCTAACAAGTAGCAAAGTATGTGCAATTAATTTATACTTTGTTCGATGTTCTTTTGATCTTTTTTTCAATTGAGTATTCAGTAACCTTTTAAATACTTTATCTGTTCATGTAAAATATTTTATAAAAATCAGTATTAACAAATAAATTGTGTCCATTTTTTAAACATTTTTATTATTTCTGCTGGAGTGAAAGGTCATTGTTTTTTTTTAGCTTGTGAATGCTGGTACAGTGTCTAGAACCTTTCTTCATAGTGTACAAGTGGACTAGTTTTGTTATTTTAAACTGCAGAGTCCAAAAAAATCCTCTCCACACTCATGAAACAGGAGCACAGGTTTACAATGACTCGGATTTTATTGGCTCATACCGGCTTGCAATCTCCCATTCCATTAGTCTTCCCTGAAAATGCCAAATGATTAGCGTATCTCACAAATGAAAGTGCAGAAAGTTGCATAATTTCCAGTGAATTTAATATTTCATCTTGTGCATTCTTCCCATCACTGGATAGTTTAATAAGGTCTGAGATTCTTAATATTGTGAAATAATACAGGAGTCATTTTCTGCTCAAATTTGCAAATGAATCCACATTACATTCTCGAGAAAGAACCGATCAAGGAAACATTTGTGAGAATTTTTTTGTGACTATCTTCAAACTTTTTTGGCACCTAGTGTGATCGCAGTTCAAAAAGTAGGCATTTTAAGTAATCATGAATTAATGGCCAGTCTTTAATGATGGATACATTAATCTGTTACTTAAAGGAATACTGTGCCAATCAACTTGTATAAATGACAACAGGCAATATTTTGCTTCCCGCTATGAGCACTTGTTCACTGAATGTATAATTACTCATTGAGTCTCCGATGTTTCAAAACTCTACAAAATATTTACCTGTGATGGTGATGATTTTATCACTCCTGCCATAATTGCTTTTAACAAATTGCCTGCAGAACAAAATCTTGTGTTAAAAGAGAAAGAGCAGCAGACCATCCAAGTAAATCACTAAATCGGGTGCCAGTAAACTTTATTATGTACCCACTCTTATCTGGTGGGGTTTAGCGGCATTAACATTGCTATATTAAGATTGGGGTTTTGCATGTATCTCTATTTTTGCTAGTTGGAAGTCCAGGACTTGGGGTGGAATAAATTTGGAACTCTTCGACAAATGTCAATTGATGTTAGATCGATTATTAATCTTAAAATTGAGAATGGGTTCTGCTAAGCTGAAGGTGCACCGCAGTGCCAGTCAGCTGTAGGCACCAGATTTTGCATCATTTGACTTAGCCACTGAGTGCGACCAAGCTTCTATGTGTTTGGGATTTAGAGATGAGATGATTGATGGGAGGGGGGGGTGGTAGGGTTGGGTTGGGTTGAATTGAATAGAGAAGAAGGGATCTGTCTACATACATTTAAAATTTAAATGCAGCACATTTTTCCAGTGGAAAGAATCTTTGTGCAGGAAGCTCTTGGAGCATTGTGAGCAGTCCCAAGCACCACACCTCAGGAAGATTATATGGGCCTTAAAAGAGTGCAGCATAGATTTACAGGAATGAGACCCAAGCTTCAACTAGGAAAGATTGAATAAACTAGTATTTTATTCCCTGGAATTTAAAGGTTATTGGGTGACTTGGTCAAAGTTTCCAAAGTATTAAGGGGAACAGATGATAAATGGGGAGAAATTATTTTTGCTAGTTGGAAGTTAGGACTAGGGGGCATAATCTATTATTTAGAGCCCAGACTAATGAGGAAGCACTTCTCAACAAAAAGGGTAGAAGAAATTTTGAGCACTTCTACAAATGGCAATTAATGTTAAATCAAGTGATAATTTTAAAACCGAATAGATTTTGTTAAGCCAAAGATAATTCTGGGATTTTGGCGAAAGCAGTTAAATGGAGTTAGGTTGAAAGTTTGTGCTTACTGAATGCAACAGACTTGATGGGTTGTCCCTATGCTCCTAAATATGTGCAGCGGGATTCTCTCTTCTGGGGATTAAGTCCCCACGCCGGCGGGAAAACTGGCGCCAACCACTCCGGCGTCAACAGCCCCTGAAAGTGCGGAATTCTCCGCACTTCTGGGGGCTAGGTGGACGCCGGAGGGGTTGGCGCCGCTCCAACCGGCGGCGAAGGGATTACACGAGTTCGCACATGCGCCGAAGGGCCGGTGTGATCTCGCGCATACGCGGAACCGCTGGCGTGGTTCCACGCATGCGCATTCCGGCCGGCGTTTTCTGGCACATGCGTAGTGGGTTGTCTTCTCCTCGCCGGCCATGGCAGAGCCCTACAGGGGCCGGCGCAGAAGGAAGGAATGCCCCCACGGCACAGGCCCGCCCGTAGATCGGTGGGCCCGATCGCGGCCAGGCCACCAAAGGGGGCCCCCTCCGAGGTCGGATTGCCCCACCCCCACCCGAGGACCGCCCCTGCTGACTTATCTGCCAGGTCCCGCCGTGTGGGACCATGCCTAACGCACGCTGGCGGGATTGGCCAAAAACGGATGGCCGCTCGGCCAATCGGGACCCGGAGAATTGCCGGGGGGGGGGGCGTTGCCAACGGCCCCCGACCGGTGTGGTGTGAATCCCGCCCCCACCCGAAAACCGGCGCCAGAGAATATAGCAGCCGGCGTCGAGGCGGGATTTGTGCTGCCCCCCGGGGATTCTTCGACCCGGCGAGGGGTTGCAGAATCCCGCCCATACTGTCTCCAACAGTCTGGATCCTTTATGTAGAATTTTCTAATCAAGAAACCTCAAAATTGTTGACATTAACTTCTCGATAAATGCTGTTAAGCTGTAATGTTGATGTTGCCTTAATAATTGTTCAGAATTTTTACTTTATGATATATGCAAATGAAATTGTTAATTTACGTATTAGTAATTGCTATAAGGTTTAATGCAAAATTATCGATAAATCGTCTCCGAAATCGTTGGACAAGATTCACTAACATTATATAGTCCAACTGCCGGCCACTTTTGAAGATTTTTTTTTTTAATCACTTGGAGTACCCAATTCTTTTATTCCAATTTAGCTTGGCCAATCCACTTAACCTGCTTTTTGGGTTGTGGGGGTGAGACCCAAGCAGACATGGGGAGAATGTGCAGATTCTACACGGACAGTGACCCGGGGCCGGGATCAAACCCAGGTCCTCTGTGCTGTGAGGCAGCAGTGCTAACCACTGTGTCAACAGTGCTGCCCTACTTGTGAAGAAATTTCCCAGAGCAATGCATTAATGATTGACAGAGAAGACATATTGCTCAACATCTTTACTATTAATAGTCTTTATGACAGGCCTTGATGACGGTCCGAGATGTGAGGTCTGAGAGCTTCACGACTTGAGGGTAATTGGAGAAATAGTCAATAATCAACACACAGTCACGACCATTTGCACGAAAGAGGTCGATGCCAACCTTGGACCACGAGGAGGTCTTGATTTCATGCTGCTGGAGAATCTCCTTGCTCTGCGCTGGCTGGAAGCGTTGACAGGTCGCACAGTTGAGGACCATGTTCGAGATATCCTGGCTAATACCGGGCCAGTAGATAGCCTGCCTGGCTCTGCGTCTGCACTTCTCGACGCCCAGGTGTCCCTCATGGATTTGGTGGAGCACCAAGCTCTGGAGACTGAGTGGAATGACAATCCGGTCCAGCTTGAGGAGGATACCATCAATCACCGTCAGGTTGTCTTATACATTGTAAAATTGAGAGCACTGCCCTTTCTGCCAGCCATTGGCGAAGTGGTGCATGACACGCTGCAAGAGGGCGTCTTTGGCTGTCTCCTCGCGGATACAAACCACCTTCTCATCAGACACCGGGAGGGTGCTAGCACACAGCTGCCCCTGTGATTCAATCTGCCGGATGATTTCCAGCGGTTCACTAGTCAAGGTGATGGAGCGAGACAATGCATCAGCGATGATGAGCTCCTTGCCAGGCATGTACACTAAGTCAAATTCGTACCTTCTGAATTTGAGGAGGATGCACTGCAACCGAGGCGTCATGTCGTTCAGGTCCTTGTGGATAATGTGGACCAGAGGTCTATGATCCGTCTCGACAGTGAATGTCGGCAGGCCGCAGACATAGTTGTGAAACTTGAGAATGCCAGTGAGAAAACTCGGGCATTCCTCTATTTATGCACACCTTGATTCGGCGGGCGTCATGGCCCTCGATCCGTAGGCTACCGGTGCCCAGGATGAAGTGTCATCGTGTTGAAGCAGCACCGCACCAATGCCATCCTGGCTCGCATCTGTTGAGATCTTTGTCTCCCTGTCTGGGTCGGAAAATGCCAAGATGGGTGCAGTGGTGAGCTTGGCTTTCAGCTCCAACCACTCTGCCTGATGTGCTGCCTTCCACTCAAAGGCAGTGGACTTTTTCACCAGGTTTCGTAGGGCTGTGGTGTGTGAGGCCATGTTTGGGTTGAACTTGCCCAGAAAATTGACCATGTCCAGGAAGTGGAACACCGCCTTCTTGTCTTCAGGGACCTTCATGGCTTCGAGTCTGTGTTCGGGCGCACGCCCTGCTGACAGATCTGGTCACCTAGGAACTTGAGTGTCGACATGCCAAAGCAACATTTGAACCTGTTCAGCTTCAGGCCATTGGCATGGACATGGCGGAATACCTGCTGGAGACGGGAACCATGCTCTTCAGGGGTCGTGGACCATATGATGATGCCGTCCACGTACACACGAACCCCTTCAATGCCCTCCATCATCTGCTCCATGATGCGATGGAAGATCTCCAATGCCGAAACAATGCATGGCATGCGATTATAGCAGTATTTGCCAAACGGTGTGTTGAAGGTGCAGAGCCTTCTGCTGGACTCATCCAGCTGGATTTGCCAAAATCCATGTGACGCATCTAACTTGGTGAAAAAACATGCGTGTGCCATCTCACTGGTGAGTTCCTCCCGCTTCAGGTTGGGGTAGTGTTCACGCATTATATTCTTATTGAGATCTTTGGGATCAATGCAGATGGGCAGGTCTTCCGAAAGGCTTTCTAACACATACCATCGAGCTGACCTAGTCAGTCGGTTTGGTTACCTTGGAAATGATGCCCTGTTGCTGAAGATCCTTGAGCTGTGCCTTCAGGCGCTCCCCCAGCGGAGCCGGGAGCCGGTGTGGTGCATGGACCACTGACTTGGCATCAGGTCGTAGCAGAATCTTGTATCGATATGGCAGCGTGCCCATCCCATCGAACACATCCAGATACTGAGCGAGGCTGTCGTCAATGACGGCCTGAAGATCCACATTGGAGGATGTTGTTATGTAAACCTGCTGCACGAGGCTCAGCTGCTTGCAGGCATGCGCGCCAAGTAGGGATGCCCTGTCTGGCTTGACAATTTCAAAACTTAACCGTGCATGGGTGCTCCGGTTGGAGACGAGTAGATGGCAGGATCCCAGTGCCGTGATGGCATTTCTGTTGTAGTCCAGGAGCCTGCAGGATGCTGGAAGACCTTGGGGGGGGCCTTCTTGATGCGTTTGAAATCTGTCTGTGAGAGGAGGTTGGCAGAAGCACCTGTGTCCAGCTTAAACTGGATGGAGCAGTGGTTGACCTGCTTCACCGCACGCCATTCATCCGCAGAATCCACAGCAAGGATGGATTGAATTTGTGATGAGTTGGATGTGGCATATTCACATTTGGTAATGGTGCCCACACAGCAGGCGGAGTCAAGGCATTCTTCCTCTGGATCCGTTGTGCTGCCAGGATCAGAATCCTGTAATAAGAACATAAGAACTAGGAGCAGGAGTAGGCCATCTGGCCCCTCGAGCCTGCTCCACCATTCAATGAGATCATGGCTGATCTTTTTTGGACTCAGCTCCACTTTCTGGCCCGAGCAGCATAATCCGTTTATTCGTCAAAAAACTATCTATCTTTATCTTAAAAACATTTAATGAAGGAGCCTCAGCTGCTTCACTGGGCAAGGAATTCCATAGATTCACAACCCTTAGAGTGAAGAAGTTCCTCCTAAGCTCAGTCCTAAATCTACTCCCCCTTATATTGAGGCTATGCCCCCTAGTTCTGCTTTCACCCGCCAGTGGAAACAACCTGCCGCATCTATCCTATCTATTCCCTTCATAATTCCATATGTTTCTATAAGATCCCCCCCCCCCCCCCCCCCCGCATCCTTCTGAATTCCAACGAGTACAGTCCCAGTCTACTCAACCTCTCCTCGTAATCCAATCCCTTCAGCTCTGGGATTAACCTAGTGAATCTCCTCTGCACACCCTCCAGCGCCAATACCTCCTTTCTCAGGTAAGGATACCAAAACTGAACACAATACTCCAGGTGTGGCCTCACTGACACCTTATACAATTGCAGCATAACCTCCCTAGTCTTGAACTCTATCCCTCTAGCAATGAAGGACAAAACTCCATTTGCCTTCTTAATCACCTGTTGCACCTGTAAACCAACTTTTTGCGACTCATGCACTAGCACACCCAGGTCTCGTTGCACAGCAGCATGTTTTAATATTTTATCATTTAAATAATCCCTTTTGCTATTATTCCTACCAAAATGGATAACCTCACATTTGTCAACATTATATTCCATCTGCCAGACCCTGGCCCATTCACTTAACCTATCCAAATCCCTCTGCAGACTTCCGGTATTCTCTGCACTTTTTGCTTTACCACTCATCTTAGTGTCGTCTGCAAACTTGGACACATTGCACTTGGTCCCCAACTCCAAATCATTTATGTAAATTGTGAACAATTGTGGGCCCAACACTGAACCCTGAGGGACACCACTAGCTGCTGATTGCCAACCAGAGAAACACCCATTAATCCCCACTCTTTGCTTTCTATTAATTAACCAATCCTCTATCCATGCTACTACTTTATCCTTAATGCCATCCATCTTTATCTTATGCAGCAATCTTTTGTGTGGCACCTTGTCAAAAGCTTTCTGGAAATCCAGATATACCACATCCATTGGGCACAACCTGCCCTTTATGAACCTATGCTGCGTCTGCCCAATGGGACAATTTCCATCCAGATGCCTCGCTATTTCTTCCTTGATAATATTCCAGCATCTTCCCTACTACTGAAGTTAAGCTCACTGGCCTATAATTACCCGCTTTCTGCCTACCTCCTTTTTTAAACAGTGGTGTCACGTTTGCTAATTTCCAATCCTCCGGGACCACCCCAGAGTCTAGTGAATTTTGGTCAATTATCACTAGTGCATTTGCAATTTCCCTAGCCATCTCTTTTAGCACTCTGGGATGCAGTCCATCAGGGCCAGGAGACTTGTCTACCTTTAGCCCCATTAGCTTGTCCATCACTACTTCCTTAGTGTTAACAATCATCTCAAGGTCCTCACCTGTCATAGCCTCACTTCCATCAGTCACTGGCATGTTATTTGTGTCTTCCACTGTGAAGACCAACCCAAAAAACCTGTTCAGTTCCTCAACCATTTCCTCATCTCCCATTATTAAGTATCCCTTCTCATCCTCTAAAGGACCAATATTTACCTTCACCACTCTTTTTTGTTTTATATATTTGTAGAAACTTTTACTGTCTTTTTATATTCTGAACAAGTTTACTCTCATAATCTATCTTACTCTTCTTTATAGATTTTTTTTGTAGCTTTCTGTTGCCCCCTAAAAATTTCCCAGTCCTCTAGTCTCCCACTGATCTTTGCCACTTTGTATGCTTTTTCCTTCAATTTGATACTCTCCCTTATTTCCTTGGATATCCACGGTCGATTTTCCCTCTTTCTACCGTCCTTCCTTTTTGTTGGTATAAACATTTGCTGAGCACTGTGAAAAATCGCTTGGGAGGTTCTCCACTGTTCCTCAACTGTTTCACCATAAAGTCTTTGCCCCCAGTCTACCTTAGCTGGCTCTTCTCTCATCCCATTCTAATCTCCTTTGTTTAAGCACAAAACACTAGTGTTTGATTTTACCTTCTCACCATCCATCTGTATTTTAAATTCCACCATATTATGATCGCTCCTTCCGAGAGGATCCCCAACTATGAGATTATTAATCAATCCTGTCTCATTACACAGGACCAGATCTAGGACCGCTTGTTCCCTCATAGGTTCCATTACATACTGTTCTAGGAAACTATTGCGGATACATTCTATAAACTCCTCCTCAAGGCTGCCTTGATCGACCTGGTTAAACCAATCGACATGTAGATTAAAATCCCCCATGATAACTGCTGTACCATTTCTACATCAGTTATTTCTTTGTTTATTGCCTGCCCCACCATAATGTTACTATTTGGTGGCCTATAGACTACTCCTATCAGTGACTTTTTTGCCTTCCTGTTCCTGATTTCCACCCAAATGGATTCAACCTTATCCTCCATAGCACCGATGTCATCCCTTACTATTGCCCGGATGTCATCCTTAAATAACAGCTACATCACCTCCTTTACCATCCACTCTGCCCTTCCGAATAGTTTGATACCCTTGGATATTTAACTCCCTGTCGTGACCATCCTTTAACCATGTTTCAGTAATGGCCACTAAATCATAGTCATTCACGATGATTTGCGCCATCAACTCATTTACCTTATTCCGAATACTACGAGCATTCAGGTAAAGTACACTTATGTTGGCTTTTATACCTCTGTTTTGAATCTGAACACCTTGATCAGTAACCCCTCGTAAGTTATTTTTCCTCTTCATGTTTCTCCTAATTTTCCTTGTCGTTGAACCCATATCTTTATGTAACAACCTGCCGCGTCGCTTTCTATTTATGTTTTTACTTCCCGTTTTATTCCTTTTAGTATTACTGGGCCTATTCACTGAGCTCCCCTCAGTCACTGTACCTTGTACTGTCGCCCTTTTTGATTTTTGACTATAGCTTCTCTGCCTTACACTTTTCCCCTTACTGCCTTTTGTTTCCGCCCTTGTTTTACTATGTTCCGACTTCCTGCATTGTTTCCCATCCCCCTGCCACATTAGTTTAAACACTCCCCAACTGCTCTAGCAAATAGCCCCCCCGAGGACATCAGTTCCAGTCCTGTCCAGGTGTAACCCGTCCAGTTTGTACAGGTCCCACCTCCCCCAGAACCGGTCCCAATGCCCCAGGAATCTGAAACCCTCCCCTTGACACCATCCCTTCAGCCACGTATTCATCCTATATATCCTGTCATTTCTACTCTGACTACCACGTGGCACCGGTAGTAATCCTGAGATCACTACCTTCGAGGTCCGATTTCTTAACTTCCTTCCTAGTTCCAGCATTCTGCTTTTAGGACCTCATCCTTTTTTTTTTTACCTACGTCGTTTGTACCGATGTGTACCACGACCACTGGCTGTTCACCCCCCCCCCCCTCTCCAGAATGTCCTGCACCCGCTCCGAGACATCCTTGACCCTAGCACCAGGGAGGCAACATACCATCCTGGAGTCTCGCTTGCGGCTACAGAAACGCCTGTCTATTCCCCTTCCAATTGAATCCCCTATAACTATTGCACTGTCACAATTATCACCCCTCCCCTCTGCAGCAGAACCAACCGTGGTGTCACAAGTTTGGCTGTTGCTGTTTTCCTCTGAGAGGCCATTCCCCTCAACAGTATCCAAAGCGGTATATCTGTTCTGCAGGGGAATGGCCCTCCTGCACTACCTGCCTCGCTCTCTTGCTCTGTGGTGGTCACCCATTCCCTTCCTGCCTGCGATGCCTAAGCCTGCGGTGTGACCACCTCCCTGTACGTGCTATCCACGATGCTTTCCGACTCGCGGATGCTCCGCAGTGTCTCCAGCCGCCGCTCCAGCTCTGAAACTCGAGCTTCCAGGAGCTGTAACTGGAGACACTTCCTGCACACATGCTGACCCTGGGGATTGGAACTGTCCCCAGCCTGCCACATGGAGCGAGAGGAGCAGACCACGCCTTGGAGCTGTCCTGCCTTGAATTATTCCTTTAAATTAAACCTTTAAAATTAAACTTGAGAAAGCTGTTTTTGTGTCAGATTAAATCCAATCCCCGTGTACTATTTAATTAGCTTTATCCCTGAGTATTTATCTTGCTTGATCTTACAACAAATTAAAGTTATTTAATTGGAATTTAAAAAGTTATTTAATTAAAATTTAAAAAGTTATTTAAATCAACTTAAAAAGTTATTTAAATCAACCCAAAATAGTTATTTAAGTGAGATTTAAAAATTAAGAAATAGTCATTCTAATCAAGTTAAAAATAGTAACTCCACAAATATTCAAATTTAGCCCAGTCTGCCTTTCAGCCAATCAGGTCACAGTCTCCTGTGACGTCACTTTACCGGGTTTTTTTCAATTTTGCAGCTTTCTGACCTGCAGCAGTGTCCCGCGCAGGTCCGCTCCTCTCTGCTCCCGGTAGGTAAGTGAAGGCCTCGAGCCTGGCGCCGCTTTTATCCTATCCCCTGCATCACTGTCCTGCGCAGATCCACTCCTCTCTGCTCCCGGAAGGTAAGTGAAGGCCTCGAGCCTGGTGCTGCCTTTATCCTCTCGTTGTAGCACACTCTGAACGTCGGTGGAATTGGGAGCGCTGGCCCCTGACTGGTGGTGCAGACCTGCACAAGGCTGCATAGTGTCCAGGCTTCCCGCAGTTTAAACATTGCCTGCCTCTTGCAGGGCAGTGTTTCTTTAAGTGGAGGTTGCTGCATTTAGAGAACGTCATGATTTCGGCGTCCTGACGCTCCGCGCGTCATCGCACATGAGTAGTGCGGTCGGCAGACGTCTGCACCTGTGCAGTGTGGATGTCAGCCGTTTTGTTATCCCGTTTGCATCGCACATGCGTGGGGCCCCGGGAAAAGAGCGCGAAATGGCCGCTTTCATGAATGCTGAGGCGCTGCATCCAGGAGATGGCCTGCACACTCTGCCTCGTGGGAGACAAGTTTCTCATTTTCAGCCGATTTGTACTGGGCATAGTGATTTTTGGCGTGCTCATGCACTGTGAATGTTTCAATCGCGACTGGCAGGGTCATATGCTTGATTTTCAGTAACTGCTCTCAGAGGATCAGAGTGAACTCCAAAAACGATTTGGTCTCTGATCATGGAGTCAGCAATATCACCAAAGTTGCAGGACAGCACTAGCAAGCGGAGGTTAGTTAAGCAGGAGTTGAAAGATTCATCTTTACCTTGTGGACGCTGTTTGAATATGTAGCGCTCGAAGATTTCATTGGTGTCTACTTCACAGTGACTCAAACTTGTCCAGGATGGTCTGAAACTTTGTCTTGTCCTGGCCTTCGGTGAAGTGAAAAGAGTTGAAGAGTTTGATGGCTTGATCACCCGCTGTTGAGAGGAGAAGCGTGATCTTCCTTGCATCAGATGCACCCACGAGGTCTGATGCTTCAATGTACAGCAGAAACTTCTGCTTGAATGTCCGCCAGTTGGCACTGAGATTGCCGGAGGTCCTCAGCTGGTGAGGAGCCCGAATCTTCTCCAAGGTGCCGGGATACATTCGCTGGTCGTCACGGAACGGACTGAGGTAAACCACCTAGATTAAGCAGTCTCCTGGTAGCATGTTGTGTTATGTACTCTGGGATAACACAGGCTGCAACTGGATGCAGCTTTAACCAAAAGATACTCCACACCTTGAAGTTAGTTCCATCTGATTTATTGAACCAGTAGCACAGTTCTCTATGAGTTCGACTCTCCACTAACCTAAGTGTGGTTACTGTGTCTGACTGAACCAGATTAGCTCTTAGCCACGTGCTGGAGGTGTGTTACTGTACATACATCCTGACTCACTCTGTAGATGTTCATCAGTGGAAAGAGGCGGCGTGTGAGTGCTTCGTGCCTTTTATAGCGAGATACCACCCCTGAGTGTCCTACCTGCTCATTGGTCATGTCCTGTTCTCTGTGTTCATTAGCTGCCTGTCTGTCCCTGTCTGTATATCATTATCTGCATGTTTGCATATCACAACAATGTGCATGATCATAAAATGTCTGTGGACCCATTACTCACAAAATATATCCCTTTACCTTTATAATATCCATATCGTTCTTCAGAACAAAACTGATCACATAGGCTGTTAAAATCCACCTGCAACTTAACCATCAAAGTGCTACTAACATTCAGCAAAGCACATCTGCCTGGAAGTATGCAGATCAACCGCCACCATAATTTTAGCACTGAAGTCAGTCGAGAATAGATGCAAAGCAGGGATTAAATGTTAATTTTTGGCACTGGCCCCAGACTACACTCAAACTCTTTCCCCACCCCCATACTTGCCCCAGTCCTCACCCTAATGGGGCTAAACAGGAGTTTATAAATTTACTAGATATGAGGGGTTATACAAGATGCATTAAAATGTAGAATAGAAATATCCAGAGACATGGGAAAACATTGGCTTAAACCTTTTTCAAAAAATAACAGGAGGTTTACAAAAGCTCTCCATTATTAATGCACAAGTCAGGCAGCAGGTTCAGGTGAAGAAATGAATAGTGAATTGGCATAACTTACTGTTCAATTAATAATAATCTTTATTATTTTACTTAAACTTGTTTGATCATTCTACCCATTGCCATGCACAGACGGCCCTCCCTCGATCTTGTTTAAGAACCTTGCTGTTTGCATATTAAACTCCACTTTCTGTGAAGTGTTCAATTTAAGGTTTGTATTTGTAACATATGTATCCTTTTAACAATTTGATGATTGTTAATGCAATCAGCTTTTCTGGATCATTGTTCAAACTGTTGTATATGGTAAGTATTTCTTGCAGATATGAGTTTGGTTAAAATTTGTAATTTTGTTTTGTCTCTTTCCTTTCTCTTTCCATTCCCCACACCCTTTCTCTTTCCATACCCAATCCTTTCTTCCCATTTCTTTCGCAATCTTTGAATCTAATTGGGGAGATAGTCTGTTGTTTCCATGACTCTAATGGACACGAGGGAGCTTGCTCTAATAAGATTTGAGTCATTATATTCTCCAACAAATCTTATCCTTCTCGAGGGCAACAAGGGATTGGTAAATAAATGCTAGTTGAGCCAGCAATGTCAAATCCTGCAAAAGAATTTTAAAAAGACAAGACTGCTGAGCAAAGAAAATGCTTGGAAGTAACGAGGGATACAGGTACAGTTGGTCCGAACTAGCATGGTCTGTTCTGTAGCCATTTATTTTTCATTTAAAGAGGATAACTCACACCTTTCTTGATTAATTCTATTAAAGATGATAATTTTCATTTCAGAACAATACTGAATGAGTAGAGGGATGGGCACACAATCCGAGATCATGATCAGTTATTATCAAATTATTGCTCAGAAGCAGATGGTACCTGAATACAGAAAAATGCATGGAATGGTTGCAGTTTGATTAGTTATTAACAGACTTGGTGAGCGTATGTTATTACCAACTTCTTAAAATTAATAATTGAATGAATGCAGCTTTTAGCACATTGGAGGAGAAAAGAAAATTACAAACTTTCATGATCAGAGTTTCTATTCACACCTTTAATTAACCACTATTGTAATTTGCTAATAGTTCTGGGGTAAGTTCCTAATTTCTCCACCTTTCCTCCAACCAGTTATTCAACAGGTTAAATGGAATTCAGAAAATGAACAGAGGCAGTGGTATATCTGATTTTCTCTGTGCATATTTACCTTTTTCAGTATCCGGCTTTTTAATGTTCATAGAATCCCTCCAGTGCAAAAGGAGGCCATTTGGCCCATTGAGTCTATACCGAGCCTCTGAAAGAGCCCCAAATGTATGCCCTATCCCTTTAACCCTATCCAACCCTTGGACACTAAGGGACAATTTGGAATGGCCAATCCACCTAACCTGCACATCTTTGGACTGTCGGAGGAAACCCATACAGACACAGGGAGAATGTGTAAACTCCACACAGTCACCCAAGCTCGGAATTGAACCTGGGGCCCTGGTGCTGTGAGGCAGCAGTGCTAGCCACTATGCCGCCATGCAAATTCTTTTTTCTAGAAGCTGTACAATCTAACCCCTAAACTTGGTGGTGGGAATTCTTGTAGTTTTGCTCTTTTCTTTAGTTCTGTGCTCATGGGGCATTTTAAATATTTATAACCAGTGTGAGTCCAAGTTATGAAGTACCAATCCACCACTTGACAACATTTAAATACCAGCTTTAGATACCTCAAAATTTGTAACTCAATCCAATAGCCTGACAGAGTTAGGGGTGGGGAAAGAGCTAGTTAAAAACTGGAATCTTTGGCTAGCCCTTGTCCATATATTCAATTAGCAGCTGAGCGTTGTACCTCTGCTTCTGCAAGACGTCGAACATAAACAAGCTCAAGGGTAGAAGTTTGATCAGTTCTTATCACTGAATAAATAATAACACTGCAGACCATTTAAAGCTTCAAAACATTTATTTTTTTAGCAAACTGGAAAGATTAAAGATCATGAACTGTTTTTGTACAGGGAATCAGGCTAACTAATTTGGGTCACTCCCATATGATCGAATAACTTCATTTTCATTACAGGGATTTATACTGATGTTTGCACAGCTCCATCTACTTTTCCATGCAACCGCCAAGTTATATTTTTTTGTTGATAATATGAATGAGGGCTGTGTGGATCTATGTTGCAGGATTAGGAGACATTATTTTTCCCCAGATGTGTGTAATTCTGAGGCTTGTTCAATCATTGAGGAATTGCCAATTCTTTGTGGAATCTTTAGGTTCACTTACTGTACATTATGTACCTATACAACAGAAAAGACATAATACACCATATATCATGGATTAAGAATAAAAAAGTCAAGATGTCAAAATGACCCAAATTTAGTTAATTGCCTGCACTGTCGACATACAGTAAATATTCTGTGGAGGTAAGTGAATTTCCAAGGGTTCACAACCTCTTTGAATGTGCTACAACAAACATCTGACAAATATTTTTTTAAAGTCTAAATCTCACTCCAGTACATGAAATAAGGGGCATCACAGAAATGGAGATTGTAGTTTGCAAAGAAAAAATAACCCATATATCAGGTCACCACAGAAACTAAGTGAATAAATTCCTTAAACGTGCACAGTCTTAGCATGTTTATCATACAAACATCTTGTGTATTCATCAGTCATCCCACATTGTCTAGACATTTAGTACATTTATGGCAAATTAAACACCTGATTAATTGCTAGCTTCAACTTTTATTTTTTTCTTTTAAAAAAAACCTTTTATCTGGTGAAATCCTTATGGGGACCCAGTCAGTATGCAATGACATTGTAAACACATTCTTTGGGTGTATTTACAATGCTACACACAGTAATCAGAGTTGACTTTTCCCATCCTCAACAGTTTTGCTCATATTATGTCTACATAATGCACAAATGTTGTAACATAGTTGCCGAGTTGTCAAAGGGTTTTGCAGAGTACTTGTAAACAAAATAGTTTGATTCCTATTTATCATTTATATTTGGCCTCTAAAATTTTTCATACCTTCTTGGATACCATCTGCTCTGCTCTACCACACTATTTAAGAATGTTATCTGTAGATGCCTCGGTTAAGATTAGTATAAAAGGATGCATTAATTGAAAACGCATCTCTTCCCTTCCTTTTTCCAGTTCCATTGGGAGGCACATTGGATGAAAATATGTGGATGTATTTTTCTAACATGATGTTAGTGTGAGGGCAGAAGGATACAGCAATATAAAAACAGACACATTCCAACAAATTGAAATTGGCCATTAAGCTGTGCAACTAGTTGGTTAAACAGGCATCACGGCTGAGACAAGGATCAGGAAAATTTAAATGTAAGCCAGTGATTGATTAGGGCCAATGGAACCTCCGTTATCTGTGCTCTGATTATCTATTAGAATATCTGAAGGATAAAAGCTTTGCATGAGTTGTTGCTCTTTTCCAACAGTTTCTTAAGCCCAATCTCCCCCCACATAAATAAACTTTGCAACCCAGAATGGTTAAATTCAATACTTATCAACTTATCTACCTTCCCATTTCTAGGTGATGGATGTGTGGTAGCAAACACTAAAATTCAGAGATTCTGTTATTTGCTAGGGATTTCCTCCATCATTAAGGATAATGGATGCTCCGCTGAAGTCTAACAATGGTTTAACATCAACTCAACTGGTGGATTTCTTGAAATTGTTGCTTTGTACCAACACTTACTAACCAGAATTGCCATGTAAATTAACCTGAAGCTAATATTTAAAAAAATACATTTGAAATATGACCACATTAACCCATAAACCAATGCCATAAGGAAATGGCACATGAAAGCATTCACCACCCCCTGGAAAATTATATTAACATTTAAAGCAAACACATCAGTGCAGATATTCAAAACAATGAAACACGTTTTTTTAAAAGCCGTCACTTGTTGCAATGGGGCTTTCTATATTATCCCTTAGAGGACCGAGTCCCTTAGTGTGAGTAAGAAATATCCCAAGTCACCTCTTTCTAATATTAGTCATGTGCTGTATGTGTTGAATCCCAAGAAAAGCTACTGCATATTTACTTCATCGTGTCTGAAAGGAGATAATTTCCCCTTGTGTATAACTGCTTAAGTAAAATGCTACTTCAGTCCTCAAAGAGTAACAAACAGATTCACTGTGTTTCATTAAAAATATTTGGATATTCAGCTGGAGATATTTGTACTTCTGTGTCTTAGAGATAAGGCATTGCCAGTGGTGGTGGAGCATGGCAATTTCAACTCTCTGCCGATTTCAGCATATCTTACAATTCACTGTTTCAATGGCAATCATGTCCTTGGCCAATCTGTATCTTAATAGATGTTTTCTTTCCCTAGAAAGAAGGGAAAAGAACAAACTACTATCATCAAATTGGAAAGCACATTATTTGGCATTGACTTGATGGAGCATCAGATCTTGTACAGTCCTCAGTCAGTTATACTCTTTTACCCTTTGGCTTGAATGTAATTTGCGCTTAACTGAAATGTGGACTGAATAGGGCGCACGGTGGGGCAGTGGTTAGCAATGCTGCCTCACGGCACCGAGGACCCGGGTTCGATCTCGGCCTGGGTCACTGTCCGTGTGGAGTTTGCACATTCTCCCCTTTTTTGCATAGGTCTCACACACACACCCGCCCCCCCCCCCCCCCCCCCCCCCCAACACAAAGGTGTGCAGAGTAGGTGGATTGGCCACGCTAAATTGCCCCTTAATTGGAAAAAAAGGAATTGGGTACTTTAAATTTAAAAAGAAATGTGGACCGATAATGACAAGGGAAATGGGAAATATAAGACTAGTGAACGATGGAAATCCATTTAACTAACTGATCTCAGAATTGAATTGAAAAAGAAACAAATCACGGAGAGGAGGAATTAGCATTAAATCAGTTAAGGAAGGAAATAAGAGTGTTCATACAGGAATGAGATGCAACAGTTCCCTTTCTGGAAGCAGTTGATTGGCATTGCATTAACAATTATCACATTATTGAAAGGGTACATGTGCTGCTGAGCTTGAGATCTAACTTTCCTACAAACCCTGTAAGTTCATAAAGAACTAGGAGGCTAAGCGCGAGATGCCATTTGGGCCAAGTAAATGGTACAGCAATGTAAAACAAATACATCAAGACCTCACTTGAAGTCGTGTTTGAGTTCATGAAAGTCAAATGAATCATGGGTTTCCATAGGAATCAATGTTAAAGCCAGAGTTTTTTTTCTGGGTGAGGAAATATCTGAAGGAACTTCTATGTGCAAGTTTAAATACTGCAGAGCAACATTGTGTATTCCTAACTTACAAAATATAATACATAACCAAAAATAAAATATACAATTGAATTGTTTCTAAAAATTACAGTGCTCAGTTCCAGCATACAGTACTTTTGATTGATGAGGCCCCATCGAGTGGCAGAAGTTGGTTAGTGCAGGTAGCAGCTGAAGTCTCAAAACTACCTGTACTGATCAACTTCTGGCACTAGATGGAGCTGGCGACTGAAGAACATAGAACATAGAACAATACAGCGCAGTACAGGCCCTTCGGCCCACGATGTTGCACCGAAACAAAAGCCATCTAACCTACACTATACCATTATCATCCATATGTTTATCCAATAAACTTTTAAATGCCGTCAATGTTGGCGAGTTCACTACTGTAGCAGGTAGGGCATTCCACGGCCTCACTACTCTTTGCGTAAAGAACCTACCTCTGACCTCTGTCCTATATCTATTACCCCTCAGTTTAAAGTTATGTCCCCTCGTGCCAGCCATTTCCATCCGCGGGAGAAGGCTCTCACTGTCCACCCTATCCAACCCCCTAATCATTTTGAATGCCTCTATTAAGTCTCCTCTTAACCTTCTTCTCTCCAACGAAAACAACCTCAAGTCCATCAGCCTTTCCTCATAAGATTTTCCCTCCATACCAGGCAACATCCTGGTAAATCTCCTCTGCACCTGCTCCAAAGCCTCCACGTCCTTCCTATAATGCGGTGACCAGAACTGTACGCAATACTCCAAATGCGGCCGTACCAGAGTTCTGTACAGCTGCAACATGACCTCCTGACTCCGGAACTCAGTCCCTCTACCAATAAAGGCCAACACTCCATAGGCCTTCTTCACAACCCTATCAACCTGGGTGGCAACTTTCAGGGATCTATGTACATGGACACCTAGATCCCTCTGCTCATCCACACTTTCAAGAACTTTTCCATTAGCCAAATATTCCACATTCCTGTTATTCCTTCCAAAGTGAATCACCTCACACTTCTCTACATTAAACTCCATTTGCCACCTCTCAGCCCAGCTCTGCAGCTTATCTATATCCCTCTGTAACCTGCTACTTCCTTCCACACTATCGACAACACCACCGACTTTAGTATCGTCTGCAAATTTACTCACCCACCCTTCTGCGCCTTCCTCTAGGTCATTGATAAAAATGACAAACAGCAACGGTCCCAGAACAGATCCTTGTGGTACTCCACTTGTGACTGAACTCCATTACATAATCTTTATTGTCACAAGTAGGCTTACATTAACATTGCAATGAAGTTACTGTGAAAAGCCCCTAGTCACCACGTTCCGTCACCTGTCCGAGTACAAAGAGGGCAAATTCAGAATGTCCAAATCACCTAACAGCACGCCTTTCGGGCCTTACGGGAATGGAGCACCCAGAGGAAACTCACAGATGCAGGGAGAATGTACAGACTCCACGCAGACAGTGATCCAAGCCGGGAATCGAACCTGGGACCCTGGAGCTGTGAAACAACAGTGCTACCCACTGTGCTGCCCCAAGACATAGAAGCAAAATTCGGCCATTCGGCCCATCGAGTTCTGCTCCGCCATTCAATCATGGCTGATATGTTTCTCATCCCCACTCTCTCCTGCCTTCTCCCCATAACCCCTGATCGCCTTATTGATCAAGAACCTATCTATCTCAAGGCACACTGCGATTTAGCCTGTGGCAAAGAGATCATGAGGACTAAGGTAAGAACAGTGGCTGGGAGAGAAGGGTGGGAGACAAAAAAGCCAGGAGTTCACAAGAGCAGGAGGAATGGGGGGAAAGTCAATGTAGCAGTAAGCGGACAGGCCACAAAAAAGGAAGTCTAGCAAACAACATTTAAGTGAAACAGGCAACATTCAATATATATTGACTATTAAGGACTTTGAAATGAAACAACATAATTCACATAATCTTTGTTCCTTGAACTTGCCAACTAATTTGTACATTAATAGATGTCATTTGTACATCCCAAATAATGTATATGAGTGTATATACAATGCTAATATACATTAGATAGGAGAATTGAACAAGACCAGTTACAGACTGAGGTGCATTCTGGGAACATTGAATTTAAATGCACTATCTAAAAACAAATTATTTTGCAGTTCAAAATTACACAGTAAAGCTCTGGGGCTGAATTCTCCACCATTGGGATGCTCCGCTTTGCTGGCGGCCTGGCATTTCCTGCCGGCGTGGGTGTGCCCCACTGGGAAACCCCATTGACCAGCCGGCAAAACGGAGATCCTGCCGGCGTGCTGAACCAGAAATCTGGCGCTGCAGGGTGGATAATCCAGACCCTGGATTTTTACCGGAGGAATTAATGGTGGCGGATTGTGAAGTAAAATAATAATAATCTTTATTAGTGTCACAAGTAGGCTTACGTCATACTGGTAGAAATCAAAATGTGTCATCCTTGTACAGTTTGAGCCTACAACTCTCATAATTCTAGTTTCCCCTGGAATAGGTCAATCAGTAAAGCTCAGTTGAAATTATATTCAAGTTATGCAGATCACAAAAGTCCACGCTCTGCTATTTTGGCTGATTTCAAAAGGTTGCAGTAAATAGCAACTTTGGTGCAGGGGGAAGATAGAATTAACAAATATTCTCCTTCCCATGTTCATTGCTGCATTGGCAACAGTTAGAAATGTTACATGTGTGGAAATTGCCCTGGGGCAGTATACAAAACTACGGACCATTTTGTCCTCCAAGTAGTCCAAAGGGTGGCACGGTAGCAGTGGTTAGCACTATTGCATCATAGCGCCAGGGACTCGGGTTCGATTCCTGGCTTGGGTCACTATCTGTGCGGAGTCTGCACGTTCTCCCCATGTCTGTGTGTATTTCCTCCGGGTGCTTGTTAAGTTAATTGGGCATTCTGAATTCTCCCTCAGTGTACCCGAACAGGAGCCGTAGTGTGGTGAGTAGGGAATTTTAACAGTAACTTCATTGCAGTTTTAATGTAAGCTTACTTGTAGTAATAAGCCTATGGGCCATATCATAGTTGGATGGTAGGAGACCCCAACCAGCAGGTGGCGGTACAGACACACCATGCCGTCTCAAGACCAAGGTCATGTGACCTGGGACCTGCCGAAAAGAGAGGCACATCCGGCCATCTCCAGAACAAGATATAGAGAGCAATAAGATGTACATGTAGTTGGTCAGCACAAGGTGCAAGTTCCAGAGGAGTAGCAAGACTCCATGATAACGTGCTCTGTATCAGATTGTCATCCTACCGCACGATTCACAATAAAAGGATTTTGGTTTGGACAGATCAAAGTGTTTGGTGAGTTCTTCATAATAGTACAAGGGACCAAACACAACATCTACTTGTGACACTAATAAAAATTATTATTTTAAAAAGGATGTTCCCGATGTTGGGGGTGTCGAGAACCAGGGGTCACAGTCTGAGGATACTGAGTAGACTATTTCGGAGATGAGAAGTTTCTTCACCCGGAGAGTGGTGGGCCTGTAGAATTTGTTACCAAAGGAATTAGTTGAGGCCAAAACATTGTATGATTTCAAGAAGCAGTTAGATATAACACTTGGGGCAAAGGGGATTGGGGGGAATGCGGGATTAGGCTATTGAGTTGGATGGTCAGCCACAATCGCCATGAATGGTCGAGCAGGCTCGAAGGGCTGAATGGCCTCCTGCTTCTATTTTCTATGTTTCTAAAACCACTTTATGTTTAACCATGCACATGAGAAATGGCTCGTTGGGTGAGGTGTCAAACAAAGTGTAGGAGATACCTTCAAAGAGGGGAAAACATTGGAATTTGTGTGGAAATTACATCCCTTTGTTTCACAAGTCAATGTTCAAAAACTCAAACTAGTCGATGTTTTTTTAAAAAAAACATCCCGACAGTGAAGCCCTGTAAAGGCTAACTAAGGTCTTGCTCCTTATCAGTGCTAGCAGAGTCAATGCTAAGTGGATAATCAAGATTATATGGAACAAATTGCAGTAGGCTAGTGGTGATGACCATTTCCATGGCACGAGGACCTGTCAACTGTGGTTTCTAGATTTTGGAAAGCAATCTAAACTCTGGACTGTGTTGTAGTTGAACATGGAATTTTAACTAGAATGGCTGAGAATACAAAATAAATTTGAGAAGACAATGTTTCTGTTTCTCATCGTCAATATTTACAATTATAGAATCTCTACAGTGCAGAAGGAGGCCACTGGGCCCATTGAGTCTGCACCGACCCTCCGAAAGAGCACCCTACCCAGGCCCAGTCCCCCGCCCTATCCCCACCTACAAGGGGCAATTTAGTGTTGTCAATCCACCTAATATTACATCCCCTATGTGATGCTAGAATAACTCCTTTGATGTTATTAAAAAAACACATTTAATCAGAGTTGACATCCCAGCACAGGCTGTTCAAAATGAAAAAGAGTAGATGAGTGAGGCCAAAAGTGCAAACTTGAAACAAAATAACATGCAATTCACATGTAAAACATGCAGAATTTTAAAAAAATTCAAGGGAATCTACCAAATTGAGCAATTTGTAAAATAATTTTAGGCTCTTCTCATAACTTTGCTTTGGAAGAGCAGATTAATTATTCCCTTACTTTTGTAAATCATATGGCAATTATCCCAAAAGCCACTCATCAGGATAACCTCTCACTTTTCAGTCTTGGGATTTGGATGACACCATAAACCACTTGAGCATTATTCTTCAGGTTTATGATGATGCTGAAATAAAATTGTACCTTCAATACTTACCCTCGACCTATTATTAGTTTCAACATACAAAGGCACTTCCAGTAATAACAGTGATGACAGCTAATGTAGCAATGCAATTATAGTTATTTTATTAGGAGTGGCTGGAGTGCTTTTGTGCTTTATGGAGAGACATACCTGGCTTATTGAGACAACATGGTTATACAGCTGAGGAACCCGCCGTTGTGTGGTTGTTATCTCCTTTATTTATCTTCTTGATCTCATCAGCAGTGCCTCTTTCATTGGTTTTGGTTTTAGATGTTGGGCTGTTAGAGAATCACAGTGCAGAGTCAATATCCATTATGTTTGAGATACAAGAAAGAAACTTTTTGCAACAATGCTACCATCATATGTACACATTTAGAACAGAATACACAGCAACAATTTGTATTTATATAGTGCCTTTAAGATAATGAAAGATTCCAAATTACTTCTCAGGAGCATTATAAAGCAAAGTGTGATACCAAAACCAGATAAGGTTGTCGAAATAGAAGCTTCTTTTACCGATTGATATACCGCTGCATACCTTTTCTTTTTGTACAACCAGTAAGCCACCCCAGCGATGACTGCAGCTATTAGTAGGCCTACGATAACTCCCACTATCACCTTGGCCTGGTCACCACTGCCTTTGCTGTTGTCATTCTTATTGTTTGGGTCTGCAGGAGAAAAAGCATTCCAATCAGATTTATCAAGTCACGATATTCAGCTAAACTTTTAAACCAATTGGACCGTACCATGACCCGATATGGTGGTAACTGTTGATTTATGGGTTATTCAGATGTCACAGGAGATCTTGAGACTTGTATACGTGTATATTTAAACATGAACCTTTTATTGTTAATCTTTAACTATTCACAGATCCCCGGTTGCATTCATACATGGTGCTGTTCCTGCCATGGCGGTGGGTTGCTTACTTAGTGTTGTTTCTAGACTATTCCCTGAGTCTATTACCTTGTGACTCTATACATCACACCACAGCCGGTAATGGACTCCTGTCCCACGTTAATCCTTGCTCTGCTGAGCACCTTTATATTACAATGGCATGCAGGCACATCACTTAATGCACTTAGTAATACTTACAATTGATGGAAAGTAATGGTTCTATGGATAAACACACTGATCAATAATTGACAGAAGGTAGTGGTTCAATGGACAAATGCACTGATCAATGTGGTACCAATTTCTAGAGGTCAGGGATGCCTTGCGCCAAATAGGGATCTGCAACATTCTGTTGCCATCTTGAAATAAAGCAGACCTGTGGCTGGCTGCTTCCATTCCAACAATGCCTGATGCTGAATCTAGCTCATGGCTCTCTGTTATGCAGAGAATTGACATTTTGAATTCCTGCCAGTCTTTGCCACGGGTTAAATTTCCTTCCCATTTTACACTATGCAGGATGAGAGGTCAGAAAGGAAAGTGCAGGACTAACTGAGTTAGAGGTGACAGAAGTCTGGAAAGGTTTACATGTTGTGGTTAGGTTGAGCCAGAGGAAACCCCCGATGGCAACATGTAGAAGGAGGTCATGCATTAGGTAGCTCCCGCCAGGGTGTGTTTTTTTCAGCCCTTTTTGCCCGGTTCCCGGGGGGACAGTTTCATCTTATAAGATAGTACAGGGGTCCTAGTTTGGAAGTAAGTAAAAATAAAATGTCCACAACTAAAAATTCTGCAGCTGGTAATCCTTCAGCGGATTGAGAGGCTTTGCGTCGAGCGTCAGCAGGGAAGATGGCATCCAGTTGGTTCAGCAGCTGGGGCTGCCCTGATCATGGCACATATGCTAACTGGGGTATTGGCCACTGAGTCTGAAAAGCAGTTTGAAAACATTTTGCGAGGCAATGCAAAGTGATGTTCGACACTATCCATAAGTCGACTGAGGAGGCACTGGATCTTGTCCGTGAGAAGTTGGGAGAGGACTTTGGAAGCTATAAAGGAGCATGGCGAGGTGTTGAAAGGGGTTGTGATGGCTTTGTCGAGGCACAGCGACCAAATCGTCTCATTGGAGGCGGAGATCTCAGTGGCGACGGAGAATAATAGGAATCTGAGGATGTAGGTGGATGACCTGGAGAATCAGTCGAGAAGACAAATCCTCGGTCATGGGATTGCCGGAGGGCCTGAATCCAACTGCGTACTTTTAGCAGATGTTTGGTAAGATGGTGGGGGAGGGGGTACTGGCAACCCCTCCAGAATTGGACACCCCGGCAGAAGTCTCGGGTCAATGAGCCACCATGAGCAGTGATAGCCAGATTCCACACCAGGAGAAGCAGCGGGTCCTGAAATAAGCCAAGGAGAATCATGACCCAAGATGGGAAGGAAGCCATGTTAGGATATGTCAGGATATCGGTGCAGAAATTGCGAAGAATCGAGCAGCCTTTAATAAGGCCAAAGAGGCTTTATACAAGAGTGGAGTGAGGTTTGGAGTGGTGTACCCTGCGAGGCTGCATGTTACCTTCATGTCAAAGGACCAGTACTTTGATACTTTGGAGGAGGCAGAAGGGTTTGTTACAGAGCATGTGCTGGGGTCGGGTTAAACTGGCTGTCTGTGGACTTGTTATGGTTGTTTATGGGAAGGGGTTTGGGGGATTTTGTTTACATTTGTTGTCATCTCTTTATTTTTGGGTTGGGATAAGCTGTATAGTGGGGGATCTGGGGATAACTGTTTTGTGGGATATTGTTGAAGGCAATATTTCTCTTCTATTTGGAAAAATATGGGGCTGGATTCTCCGAATATATCCGCAGGATGCGTCTGGTCTTACGACCAAAACGTCGGCGCCGTTCCCGCACCAATGCTCTGTTCGGTGGGGAACTAGCAGCTGCACCATGTAAAGACCCCGCGGGGCTTTACCCGCCAATACGGACACAGAATGGCCAGGTCCGTGGCCGTGCACGCGAACGGTGGTGACCTGCGAGGACCCGGCCTGCCACAATCTGCCCCCACCACCAGTCCCCCCCCGCCCCCATCGAAGCCCCCCCCCCCCCCCATGCCAGGGGAACGGCTCCCCACCGTTGAGTGTGCTAGGGTTACAAAAGTTGAGAGGACACGTGCCCCACGCCGTCAGGAAGCCAGCCCATCGGGGGAGGGCCTCCGGTGATTCCCTGAGACCGTCCCAACAGCGTGTGGCGTACGCCTCCAGTACGCCGTTTTTGAGGGGCGGAGTATCGGAAAAACAGCGCCGCCCCCGATTTTGGCGTAAGAAGGGATTCTCCGGCCGATCGCCGCAAGCGTTTTCGGCGTCGACAATCGAAGAATCCTGCCCACGGTTCCCCGTGGGAATGTACTTTTGTAGGGATGTTGATTTTTGTTGTATTTCGGTAGCTGGAACAGATGGGGTGTTTTCTTTTTTGGCACTGGGGAGGGGCTATCTCGCTAGTATTAAACTTTTAGCTGGTGAATGGGAGCCAGGTGGGGGGAGGGCCTATAGCCAATTGGACCTGTTTTAGTGGTTCAATGAGCCTAGCATTTTTGTTTGGTTGGGTGATGGGGTTGGTTAGGAGCAGGTATTATTCTTTGGAAAGTGATCCATTTGGATGTTTGGGTGAGGTTTGGTTCAGGGGAGGGGGGGGGTACGTTTTCTGATGGTGATCATGTGTTGGAAGAGAACAGATTGCTGGATTATGGGTTGGCTCTGTTGGGGCAGACTGGAATCAATCAGATGGAGAGGTTTGGCTCTGATGTTCTATCCTCATTTAGACATGAAGAATGCATTTAAAGCACAATGTTCAATGTCATGTCCAAACGGCTTTTGCTCAAGCCTTTGTACACAAAGGTGGAGATCAGAAATCACATGACTATGGCAAACCACAGTGCACAACAACACTTTTCCAAACACTATGGGCTGGATTCTCTGTTTCAGAGAGTGTTGACACCGGAACTGGCTTCTACAACAACTAAATTGATTGTTGGGGGACTATGTGGTGCGCACCACATATATGCTGCGGTATATCAGGAGGAGGTAGGAATCCCCGAGGGGGCGGACGGTCGGGTGGCGGCCTGACCCCAGGGACTAGCTGCTGTCCAGATGGGTTTCGGGCTTGTGGAGCTCCATCGATAATGGAGATACAATCACACAGCCGGGGCCTACACGAGGCGTAGTCAGCAACCAGCCAGCGCCTGCAGGTGCAGTTTGAACAGTCCGACCGCCTGCAAGGACAGGAGGCGGTGCTGGCATTGCATAATATTCAGGTCAACACCGCACGTGTAGCAACCGTGGTGGAGGCCTTGGGGGCGAAGGCATCAGCCATAGGTCAGGATGCCCAAGGCCTGGGATGGGTGGGCAGTGGCTGAAGTACAGGACAGGGCTACCCTGTCACAGGCAGCTATGTACCAGGACCACCGGGACATTGCAGTGGAACTGCAGAGCTTGGCCCGGTCACAACGGGTTATGGCTGAGGGTATGGTCAGCATTTCCCAGGCGCTGGCTGACCTGCGCCAGTCCTGGAGGGAGGTGACACAGACACTGTGAGATGTGCTACAGGCACAGAGGAAGGTGGCCCAGTCTCTGTACTCCATGCCCACGAGCATGGAGACCCTGGTCAAGACGAGAGGGGGGCCTCCAAGACTGGTGGCACCAGGTGGCGGGGGAGCCCTTGGAATTCGCTCCAATTGCACCCCCGTCCCGTGGAGTAGCCCAGGGGCCATCAGGCATCCTGAGGGAGGAGGAGGCGATGGGACCCGTCCCGCTAACTCCCACGGGGAGGCACGGGAACAGAGCACCTCGGACCTCCCTTTCCTGACCCTGGCGCATCTGATGGGCAGCGGGCAGAACAGGGTGGCACCACGCCACCTGGGACACCCGAGCAACATATTGTCCGGTCACTCAAGAGGAAGGCTGCCAAAGGGGACCCATGTCACAGGGCGGGATTCACAGCACGTAAGGCCAGAAAGATAGACATCAGTCAAGTTAACAAAGCTGCAGCACATAGGATATCGTTAGGGGCTAAGGCACAAACCGTTATAGTGATGTTTACCTGTTATTTGCAAAATAAACACCTGTGCACAAACATTCCAACCTGCCTTGGCTCTCTTTTTGGGTGTGAGGGATGGGCTGGGCGTTGGGGTGTGGAGTTGATCACGGCCTGGGGCCCTCAGGTCGGACCCCGCACATCCCTCCTGTAACCCACTGTTACACCACCCCCGCTCGATCACTCCCCTGGTCACTGCATGGATGTCGGTGTAGCGCGTTTCTGCATCGATCGGTGGCCTCTGAATAAGCATCATCGGCCATGCCTGTAATGGATAATCACTGTCGCCCAGGAACCAACCCCTCACCTGCGAGTGCACCTCAAAGGTGCCAGGAACCGTCAAGTGTGCCAGCATGAAGGCGTCATGCATACCTCCTGGATATCGGGCGCAGATGTGCATGATGCGCAGCTCATGGTCACACACTAGCTGCACATTCATCAATTGGAACCCCTTTCGGTTTGTGAAGATTGGGCCGGTGCCCGTAGGAGGACATGCATCTGGCCCTGGGGCATCCTGGCAATGGTGGCAAACCCCACTGCCTGAGCATCCCGGTGGGCCCGGTCCATATTGTGCCGACAGGGCATATAGGGCCTCCGTGACGGGGCGGATGTACCTGTGCACCGAGGTCTGAGAGATCCCAGACATGTCTCAACTCGGCGCCTGGAATAACTCCATGGCGACCGATACCTTGATGGCCACTGGGAGCTAGTGTCCTCCCCCACACCCCTGCGGTGCCAGGTACACTATGATCTGGCAAATATGTCGCACTGTCTCTCTGCTCATCCAGAGTATTCAACAGCAAGCCCGGTCCGGCCGGTCTTCGAATGACAGGCACTGCCGGTACACTCGAGCCTGATGCGGTGCCTCCTTCCCACCTCCTCCCCGGCCTGTTGGGTGGCCTGCTCTCCATTCTCACTGGCTGGCTCCTGTTCCTCTGGGGCACATTCTGCCGCTGCAGGGTCCTACCCGAGCAGCTCCTGCTAGTACACCCTCAAAGCACCCCCCAGGGCTGCAGCGGCCATGATGAGGGCCACCATCCCTGATTGAATTCCGAAGTCCATTGTCTGCAGGGGGTGAAAGTCAGATATGTTCGCATGATGCATACCCCCTTGCCCAACACTTGCACTGCAGCCCTGTTCCCACACGTACCCCCACACCCATCCCACGCCCTCCCCTGGCCATTCCAACTGGAACTCTACCCTCCGCACCACACCACTGGCCAAGTCAGTGCCCGGCACCACAAGGGCCTCTGGCCCCGATACGGTCCTTGCTGGCAGGCCCACACCCCTGTATCGGTGGCTGGTCCTACCCCTGCCAGCAGCATACTCCACGCCCCCCCCCCCCCCCCCCACCAGGCGTCCTCCCGGAGGGGCTACTGTGGGCGTTGCCCTTGGGTGGGCCACGTAATGCCCTGCCGCTTGTGGGGGGGGGGGGGGATTTGGAGTGCGGGGGTGGGGTGGGGGCACCAATATGACCAGTGTCACCCTGCGCAACCACAGGCCACGGTGGGCGGTTACTGGTGTGCGCAGCAAGATGGTTGCCTTGTAGGCTGCGGCAATGATGGGCCGTGCCTCGACACCACGGTCCCAGGATGGTCACCCCAATGCCATGCTCATCCCCTGATCGCCCCCTGTTACTTCAGCCACCCCCCAGCCAGCGGCTGGACCGGCATCCCAAGGGAACATGTTCTACCTCCGCTCCCTCCCTCAGCAGCCATGGCGCCTGTTTCCCGATCCGCTCCCTCCCTCAGCAGCCATGGCGCCTGTTTCCCGATCCGCTCCCTCCCTCAGCAGCCATGGCGCCTGTTTCCCGATTTTTCAAACCACAAGTGAACCTCTGTTGGTAATTCCTCCTGGCGGAGGCGGAGCATTGCAGATGCCCCAGAGAATACCGGGTCAAGCCCGTGAATGATATGCGAACGGTGTTTAAGGTACGTGCGGAGTAGAATGCATTGACGTCGCTGTCGCGGCTCCAGAGCATGGCCCCTGCTGCCGACCACGATTTTCGCTTCGCGTGATTTTACTGCCCAATTGCGACCTGAGAATCTGACGTCGCTGGATGGAGAACCCCACCCTATATATCCCATCAAGAAACCAACACCGTCATGAAAGAAAGATGGGGAAGAGAAAAGAAAGAACTTGGCCTAAAAGTTAATAAAAGCATAAGTGAGGTACCCAGGCTAGGTAAGAATGGTACCAATGTTCTCAATGGGAATTAAGTGGAATATCATTCCATTCCCTACTCCAATCATTCCATAATTTGACAGTGCAGCAAATTGTATGTTTTGACAGATGGGTTATTGCTAAAGTGACATTCTAGTGCCTACCTGAAGGATCTTGTTCAAGAGTTTCATCCTCTGGTTCCTTGAATCGCACTGAAAAATGCAAAGAGAAAGACAAATTAATTTGAACCCATGGAATCCATTCCTGAAGGTTAATTTCAAGTCCGTAATTTTATGCCAAAATAGCCGGAGGAATTCTGTCCCCCAAGATAGTTTGTCACCTCCAGATGGAGGTGAGGGATAGCTCATAGGACACAATCAGAAACAGACAAAATGGAACAAATACCGAGCGAACAACAGTGTGGAGTCAACATGGCTTCCAACAATTGCTCAGATATCACTCCAAAATAGAAATAACTAACAGTGAAGCGACAATCACTGTCCATAAAGTTCTACCAGTGAACAATCCTGTCAGAAGTAAGGGAGACGACTTCTGGCGGGGCGCGCGAGCGGAGCGGTCGTGCTGGAGAGAGGCTCCAGCCAGTCCGCGGCATTTCGGCGATTTTCGGGGGTTTCCCGTGGTTTCGCCGGTCGTGATTTCTTCGGCCGTTGGGGCCTGAGGGACGGGCGCCAGGTCTGGCCGGTGGAGACCCCCGTGACCGGAGGAGCAGGGGCATCGAGCCCGAAGCAAGCGGCGGGGGAGGAGCGTGGCCTGAGGCGAGGCCTGAATCCAGCACAGATGTAGAGGGGGAGCAGCGCACACCGTGTACCACCTCCCCCCCCACCCCCCCGCTGAAAATGCATGTTTGAAGTCCGGTCCCAGGAGAAGAGATGTTTTGAACTTTGATTTTTGAAAAGAAAAATTTATTTAAAAAAATTATTAGAATAAGTAACATTACGAACTACAAATGGCTCCAGCACATTGTCTATTCCAACTACTGAATATGCAAAGCAGTTATTAAAATAGAGCAACAATTCATTGCAATGAGTTGACTTTCTGCAGCAACACCTAGACAAGTGGATCTGAGCAGGAAAATGAAACAGCTAATACAGTTGCAACCTTTCACAGTGTAATTGTGCTTTCAATTATCAATTAGCACAGGAACAAACAAGTGTGACACTCAGGGACAAGACAGCAAGTTCATTATTGCGCCTCAATTAATGTTTCCATCACCTTGATTTCACTGTAAACCAGGCACAAAATCAGGTCATCTTCAAGGTCGTGAAATGTGGGGAGAAAAATCAAGAAGCAATGGTTAAGTGACACCAAGCGTGGGTCTTAATAATCTGCGGATTGTAGGAGACAGTAAAAACTGGGTGAGGTAAAGCAGATCACAGATTTCAGGCCAAGTAAAAGAATAAAATAAAGAAAGAGACATTGGCTGCGAATTTCTGGGCTTGTTCGCATTGGTCGGAAATCCCATTCTGGCCACTAACTCGCAAGAGAGCCATAACGGGATTTACAGCAGCAAGACCTCTACAAAGCATATTTAAATTTATGATAAACGGTTTAACGCCATTGTTTGGTGCCATCGGATGTTTCGCCCGCCAGAGTGGTGACCACACTGAGGGTTTGGAAGTGGCTGCAGCCCCCAGGTGGTGAGAGACTTGGCTGGGTAGTGCCTGGATATTGTGCCCTGGTGGTTGGTGGGGGAGGTGGGGGTTTTACTTTCACTTTGAGATCAGGTTCTCCTTTAAAAAGGGCGCCCCGATCTCTGTCGAGCTGGGCTTCTCTGCTTGATCAGCCCCTGCCCCAACCGCCAGAGTGACGGCACCAAACACAACCCCTTGCTATTTTTTCACAATGTGTCAGAAGATCTGGAGTGAAAACTTGGCTGAGTTTCTGGGGAGAAATATATTGGTTTTCAGTCAGAACTTTGCCCATTCTGATGAGTATTAATTTCAATGCAATGAAGATGCAATGAGCTTAGAAAGAAGACAAAGGGCAGGATTCTCCGTCGGCCGCGCCGGAATCAGTAAACGCGATTCGCCGATGCTGAAATTGCAGTGGGCGCTGATTTGACGCCAAATTGCAATTCTCCGTCGCGTCGACAGGGCCGTCAATGCGTTCAAGAACGCACATACAGTAAACACTGTTGGCATATTATTAGCGGGCCTAACCCAGTATTCTCCATGGCCTCCACGATTCTCCACCTCCAATGGGCGGAATTCCCGATGGCGAGCTTCACATGTGCTTTTAAAACTCGTGGAACGGCATCATGGCTGAGGTGGGAGAGAGAAAGGAGGTAGAACATGGAGACGCATGACCGTGGGCTGTCGGGCGGACACTGACTGTGGTGGGAGGGGGGGGTGACAGGGGAACGGGCCATGTGGCTGGGGTGACCCCCGGGGTAACACCCCCCCCCCCCCCCAATGGGACTGGGGCGCTCTCCAGGCATGGGCCAGCCATCATTGCCGTGGCCTGCAAGGCAGCCAGCTTGCTGTGCACCCCACTGACCACCCACCTTGACCCCTGGTTCTGCAGAGTGATACCGGCCTTATGGGTGCCCCCATATGGCGGGACATCAGGCAGCCCACCTATTTACAGCGCCCACAGTAGCCCCTAGAGCGGGGCGCTGGGTGAGGGCCACGGAGCGCACAACTGCAAGGGCAATGTCAACCGACAGAATCCCTGGCAGCAGGGATGGGCACCAGGGCCAGAGGCCCCCACAATGCTGGGCACCAACAGGGCCAGGGGTGCAAGGATAGGGGGTAGGGGCCAAGCAGGAGCAGGGTCCAATTTGCCAACTAGGGGCACCATTCAGCCTGTTGGACCTGGTTGGGCATGGTGTATGCACCATGCTATCATGTCGGCCTTTCACCCCCAACAATAGTGGCCTTCGTCCTAGTCGTTGCAGACCAGAGGAACAGGAGGCAGCCACTCAAGGCGGAGAGGCAACCGCGAGGGAATGGGGGAGGGCACCCGTCAAGGTGATGGTAGTCCTGAAGGTTTACGCCATGGACTCCTTCCAGGCGCCGAGTGGTGACCTGTCCGGGTCTCACAGATCTTGAGCGGCTGCCTCCGGTTCCTCTGGGGCAGGCTCTGCTGCTGCAGATTCCTCCTCCTCAAGCAGCTCCAGCCACAGGGCACCGACAGGGCTGCGGCGACCAGCAGGAAGGCCACCATTGTTGGTTGAATTTCAACATCCATTAACTGCAGGTGGTGAAAGGCCAACGTGTTCGCATGGTGTAACCATGCCCAACCAGGTCATGGAGGCCCTATATGCCCGGTCAGCACTATACATCCATTTCATGTGGATCGAGCCTACCAGGATGCCCGGGCAGTGGGGTTCGCCACCAGGCCAGTGTGGCACTGGCTCAGGAGGGGGAAACACCAGAAGGACTCTCCCGATCATGAGAAGGTCCTGAAGACACATGATTAAACCAGCCGTGGTGGGGGTGAGGGTGGTATTTAGGGGGGCTTTTGACACACATGTCAAAGGAGATCACAATGCATCGGGGTCTCAATTCCTTGCCCACGGCTGACTTCCACCCCAGCCACTTCCCTGTCTTCTGGCCCGCCGACCACGTCCAAGGCCCACTGCTCAGCTACAGTGAGGGCCGCATGTCCCCCTCCAGTTTTCTCCCGCTCCTTATCCGTGGGGCGGGGGGGGGGTAAGTGAAACAGAAAACGACAGTGTTAGACAGTCTGACGCATGCAGCTGGTGGCCTCAGTGGCCAGGGCACCCGGCCATGGCGGCCGGTGTGGGTGCCGACATGTGCAGGGTGGGGGTCCGGCTGCTCTCTTTGGGAGGGGGGCCATCACGGGTGTGGGACAGGGGTTGGTGCCAGGGGCGCAATGCTGCCTTCTCACCCTGGCTGCCCTGAGGAGGTTGTGCAGCTTTTTACAGCTTTACAGACCAGTCCGGATGCTGTTGCTCGTGGCGCTGGCCACCTCTGCCACCTGCGCCCAGGCACGGTAACCCGTGCCAATCCCGATTTCCACTGGACTCCTGTTTCTCTGTCCCATCATCCCTGGCATCGTGCCCAGCATTGTGGGGGCCTCCGTCCCTGATGCCCGCCCCTGCTGCCAGGGATACTGTCGGCTGACATTGCCATTGCAGTTGTGCGCTCCGTGGCCCCCGCCCGGCATCCCGGGACGGAAAATTCACTCCACTGTTGCTGAATATCAAAACGTTGCAGCCTCCTTCCTGAGCCCGGGTACAGGCATGCCCCTCTTCTCCACGCACCTAGAAGGGTCTTGAGACCGGCGTCTGTGAACCTTGGAGCCGCGCGTCTTGCTACCATCTTGTTGGCTGGGATGGTGTGTGTGGGAAGTGACGTGCTGATATGTTGCTACAGCTTGTCAGCCTCCGGAGTGTCAATCGCGAATCCAGCGCCATTTCTCATTAGAATCAATGTGTTCCACGTGGTGCCGGTGCGAGCCCCTCAACAGTTGCTGAATCGGTCCAGGAGCAGCGCCAGCTTTACCGTCGTGGAACTGCACGATTCCTGCCTTGGCGTTCACACTTAGTCTCAGGAACGGAGAATCAAGCCAAAAATGTTTAGAAGGATACTGTCTTTACCAATATGGCTAAAATAAGAAACAAGGTAGCTATAAAAAGAGGGAGGAAGCGTCTGTGTGTGTGTGTAGGAAAACCCAGCAAAATGTTCAAATGGCCAACACTGGTCTGAACTGCGGTCCTAGTTTGACGTTTGCAATGCCAGCTTGAACCAGTACCAGTCATTTCCCAAGTTTTACTGGTTTTCCCTTCTGGGTGCATTCAGTCGTATTGGAAAATTCTCTATTGATGGTAAAATGCTGAGTATGTGCTTTCCAGGCATTTCATAAGATATAAAGTGCCTCAGAGACGTTCTCCATCAAGTCGTACTATCTCAAATCAATTTTAAGCACAAGATACGTGGAACAGAAAGCTCTGGGGCGTCATTCTCCGACCCCCCGCCGGGTCGGAGAATGGCCGTTGGCCGCCGTGAATCCCGCCCCCGCCGAAGTCTCCGAAGGGAGAAAAGTCGGCGGGGCGTTAATGGCGACGCTGCCGCGGAGAATGTCACGGGTCTGCGCAAGGCAGCCGATTTTCGGCCTGCCGATATTCTCCCTTCCGGATGGGCCGAAGTCCCGTCGACGTGATGACCGTTCACGTCGACGTGAATCAAACCTCCTTTTCATCGGCGTGACCCGGTGCTCCAGGCTCACGCCGACCAGCGAGGAGGTGAGTGACGGCCTGGGGGGTTGGCTCTGGGCAGGAAATGGCGTTGCAGCAGACTGAGTGCGTGAGGAGAGGTGTGTCTCGGCTTGTGTGTGTGTGTGTGTGTGCGGCGGGGGGGGGGGAGTGGTTAGAGTAGGCTGGGCTCCGGGGGAGTGCCGGGTTGGGGTCCGTGCCGGGGTGGAGATTGGGGGGGGGGGTCCGTGCTGGGGTGGAGGTTGGGGGGGGGGTCCGTGCTGGGGTGGAGGTTGGGGGGGGGTCCGTGCTGGGGTGGAGGTTGGGGGGGGGGGGCCGTGCTGGGGTGGAGGTTGGGGGGGGGGGCCGTGCTGGGGTGGAGGTTGGGTCCGTGCCGGGGTGAAGGTTGGGGGGGGGGGGTCCGTGTTGGGGTGGAGGTTGGGGGGGGGTCCGTGCTGGGGTGGAGGTTGGGGGTGGGGTCCGTGCCGGGGTGAAGGTTGGTGGGGGTGTCCGTGCTGGGGTGGAGGTTGGGGGGGGGGGGTCCGTGCTGGGGTGGAGGTTGGGGTTGGGGGGGGGGGGCCGTGCTGGGGTGGAGGTTGGGGATGGAGTCCGTGCCGGGGTGGAGGTTGGGGGGGGGGTCCGTGCTGGGGTGGAGGTTGGGGGTTGGGGAGGGGGTCCGTGCTGGTGTGGAGGTTGGGGGGGGGGTCCGTGCTGGGGTGGAGGTTGGGGGTGGGGTCCGTGCCGGGGTGGAGGTTTCGGGGGGGGGGTCCGTGCTGGGGTGGTGGTTGGGGGGGGGGGTCCGTGCTGGGGTGGAGGTTGGGGGTTGGGGAGAGGGTCCGTGCCGGGGTGGAGGTTGGGGGGGGGTCCGTGCTGGGGTGGAGGTTGGGGGGGGGTCTGTGCTGGGGTGGAGGTTGGGGGGGGGGGTCCGTGCTGGGGTGGAGGTTGGGGGGGGCCGTGCTGGGGTGGAGGTTGGGGGGGGGGTCCGTGCCGAGGTGGAGGTTGGGGGGGGTGTCCGTGCTGGGGTGGAGGTTGGGGGGGGGGGGTCCGTGCTGGGGTGGAGGTTGGGGTTGGGGGGGGGGGGCCGTGCTGGGGTGGAGGTTGGGGGGGGGGTCCGTGCCGAGGTGGAGGTTGGGGGGGGTGTCCGTGCTGGGGTGGAGGTTGGGGGGGGGGGGTCCGTGCTGGGGTGGAGGTTGGGGTTGGGGGGGGGGGGGCCGTGCTGGGGTGGAGGTTGGGGATGGAGTCCGTGCCGGGGTGGAGGTTGGGGGGGGGGTCCGTGCTGGGGTGGAGGTTGGGGGTTGGGGAGGGGGTCCGTGCCGGGGTGGAGGTTGGGGGGGGGGTCCGTGCTGGTGTGGAGGTTGGGGGGGGGGTCCGTGCTGGGGTGGAGGTTGGGGGTGGGGTCCGTGCCGGGGTGGAGGTTTCGGGGGGGGGGTCCGTGCTGGGGTGGTGGTTGGGGGGGGGGGTCCGTGCTGGGGTGGAGGTTGGGGGTTGGGGAGAGGGTCCGTGCCGGGGTGGAGGTTGGGGGGGGTCCGTGCTGGGGTGGAGGTTGGGGGGGGGTCTGTGCTGGGGTGGAGGTTGGGGGGGGGGTCCGTGCTGGGGTGGAGGTTGGGGGGGGCCGTGCTGGGGTGGAGGTTGGGGGTGGGGTCCGTGCCGGGGTGGAGGTTGGGGGTGGGGTCCGTGCCGGGGTGGAGGTTGGGGGGGGTCCGTGCTGGGGTGGAGGTTGGGGGTTGGGGAGGGGGTCCGTGCTGGGGTGGAGGTTGGGGGGGGGTCCGTGCTGGGGTGGAGGTTGGGGGGGGGTCCGTGCTGGGGTGGAGGTTGGGGGGGGGAGTCTGTGCTGGGGTGGAGGTTGGGGAGGGGTCCGTGCTGGGGTGGAGGTTGGGGTGGAGGTTGGGGGGGGGTCCGTGCTGGGGTGGAGTTTGGGGGGGGGGTCCGTGCTGGGGTGGAGGTTGGGGGGGGGTTCCGTGCTGGGGTGGAGGTTGGGGGGGGTCCGTGCCGGGGTGGAGATTGGGGGGGGGTTCCGTGCTGGGGTGGAGCTTGGGGGGGGGGGGTCCGTGCTGGGGTGGAGGTTGGGGGTTGGGGAGGGGGTCCGTGCCGGGGTGGAGGTTGGGGGGGGAGGTCCGTGCTGGGTGGAGGTTGGGGGGGGAGGTCCGTGCTGGGTGGAGGTTGGGGGGGGTCCGTGCTGGGGTGGAGGTTGGGGGTGGGGTCCGTGCCGGGGTGGAGGTTACGGGGGGGGGTCCGTGCTGGGGTGGAGGTTGGGGGGGGGTCCGTGCTGGGGTGGCGGTTGGGGGTCGGGGGGGGTCCGTGCTGGGGTGGAGGTTGGGGGGGGGGGTCCGTGCTGGGGTGGAGGTTGGGGGGGGTCCGTGCTGGGGTGGAGGTTGGGGGGGGGGCCGTGCTGGGGTGGAGGTTGGGGGGGGGTCCGTGCTGGGGTGGAGGTTGGGGGGGGGGTCCGTGCTGGGGTGGAGATTGGAGGGGGTTTCGTGCTGGGGTGGAGGTTGGGGGGGGGGGTCCGTGTTGGGGGGAGGTTGGGGGTTGGGGAGGGTGTCCGTGCCGGGGTGGAGGTTGGGGGGGGGGGGTCTGTGCTGGGGTGGAGGTTGGGGGTGGGGTCCGTGCCGGGGTGGAGGTTGGGGGGGGGGGGTCCGTGCTGGGGTGGAGGTTGGGGGGGGGTCCGTGCTGGGGTGGAGGTTGGGGGGGGTCCGTGCTGGGGTGGAGGTTGGGGGTTGGGGGGGGGTCCGTGCTGGGGTGGAGGTTGGGGGGGGGGGTCCGTGCTGGGGTGGAGGTTGGGGGGGGGGGGGGGGTGATGGGAGGGCAAATGAGTTGGTCCACCTGGCCAGGTGCTGGCCTCCAACAGTTGGACCCATGCGGTCCATGCCACCTGGCTGGGGGGAGGAGGGGATATGGGCAATGATGACATGTCGTCGTTCCCCTCCCCCCCCCCCCCCCCACCAGGCCGTCATGTTTTCAGACCATCCAGCGATGTTGGCCGCCGTGGTGGCAGCCGCTCATGTCTATGTTGCCCTGGATGAGGAGGAGGAGGAGCGTGCCAGAGAGGCGGCGCAGGCTGCCGCAGAGGGGCAGGCAGCAGCCGCCCAGGCTGGAGGGACACCTGACCGACAGGACGAGGAGGGTGAGGAGGATGTCGCGGCCCCACGGCCAAGGAGGCACCCAAGGGCGCCCCGTGTGTACCGGCCCCGGCAGTCATACCAGGACCTCACGGACCGGGAATGCAGGAGGGGACTCCGGATGAGCCGGGAAACCGTGGCACACATCTGCCACCTGCTGGCACACCTGTCACCGCGTGGCACTGGTGGGGGACACCCTCTCCCCGTGTCCGTCAAGGTTACGGTGGCCCTGAACTTTTATGCAACGGGGTCATTCCAGGCACCGAGTGGGGACCTGTCCGGCATATCGCAGACATCGGTGCATCGGGGCAGTGACAGATGCCCTTTATGCCATGGCGCACCGCTACATCCGCTTCCCCGTGGACCGGGCCAGCCAAGATGCCCGGGCCGTGGGCTTCTCTGCCGTTGCCGGGTTCCCCATGGTCCAGGGCGCGATCGATGGGATGCACGTTGCGGTGCGGCCACCTGCAGAGAACAGGGCCGTGTTCACTAATAGGAAGGGGACCTATTCGATGAACGTACAGGTGGTCTGCGACCACCGCATGATGATCCTGCACGTCTGCGCCCGTCACCCAGGCAGTGTACACGACTCATTCGTGTTGTCGCGGTCATCCATCCCCGGCATGTACGAGGGACGCCATCCCCGGCTGAGGGGCTGGTTGCTGGGCGACAGGGGCTACCCATTGCGATCGTGGCTGATGACGCCTATACGGAGGCCACGCAATGAGGCGGAGAACCGCTACAATGATGCCCATGTAGCGACAAGGGGAGTGATCGAGAGGTGCTTTGGCGTGCTGAAGATGCGTTTCAGGTGCCTGGACCTCTCTGGAGGCGCCCTTCCAGTATCGGTCAGATAGGGTCGGCCGCATCATTGTGGTGTGCTGCGTCCTGCACAACATAGCCCAGCAGAGGGGCGATGTGCCGCAGGCAGAGGAGGGCGGAGTGGAGGAGCAGCAGGAAGAGGCGCAGTCCTCCCCAGATGAGGGGGATGGGGGCAATGGTCAGGGCAGACGGGGTAGACACAGGCGGGTGGCTGTCCACCGTTACCGGCTGGCCCAGCGGGCACGGGACAGACTGATAGACGCCCGCTTCACTGACTAGATGGGCGTGGGAATCGGGTAGTATGGCCACAGACCGCACACCATGGCAACAGCCGACCACCCACACCCCCCACCCATCCACCCACCCAGCACCCTCACCCCCCTCCCCAACCCCACACACCCCACCCACATGCACACCACCCCCCCCCCCCCCAATTGCCGATCCACCGGCGGCACAACGGGCCGGGCTCACCCAGTTGCGGGTGGACGCGTGTCTATCGCAGGCCATGGAGGATGATGACAACCCGCCTCCGATGAGCTCCTGGCTCTACATCGTTGGACTATGTCTGACCCATGGCCACAGTACCACCATCCACCCGGACCATCCCTGCATGCGGCTGTGACACTGCAGCGCACGGTCCCGTCCTCTGCCCGGGGGATGTTGATGGCGGCCCAGGGGGAAGGGGGCAGACTCACCTGGGGCTGAGGTAAGACCACCCGTCACACACACACTTGCGCTCAACGTGCATGACACGCCCGCACACTTTGGACAGAGCACAAAGGCAGCTTCGGTAGGTGTAACATTGACTTTAATAACCAAAGGAGCTCATGCACGTGCCCTAGCCCCTAAAACTCATCTGTGCCCTGCACCCGTGCCAACTTACTCAGTGTCTAATTGTTTGGCCTTACGGGCCCTTTGACTACGTCTACGTGGTTCCCCAGACGGTACAGCAGAACTGGAGGTGGACTCCTGTGATTCCTGCCCTCTGCCACTGGATCCCTTTGGCGGCCGTTTCCTGGGGCGTCCTGGCCTAGATGGGCCAGGCTGCGGCCCGGGCGACTGGGATGGCGAGCTGCCAGCCTGTCCTGCCCGTTGCCCACCCGATGCACCTGGGACGGAAGGGGGGGAGTCCGAGGTGTCGCAGTGTACCGGGACCTCCCCTACAGAGGGAGCCGGGACGGACCACACCACCTCCTCCTCCCTCGGGGTGCCCGATGGCCCCCAGGCCTCTACATGGGTGGGGGATGCGAACGGACTGGCCATCCGACGCGCCCCCGACATCTGGCGCTGCCAGTCCTGGAGGCCCGTGCTGGTATCGACAGGGGTCTGCAGGTTTGCAGCCATGGAGCCCAGGGGGTTGTCAAACCCTGTCTGTGACAGTGCGACGCCGGCTCGCACATGGCCCCTGGCGCCGATGCCCTCAGCGATGGCCTGCTGAGACTGGGCCATGGCCTGTTGAGACTGGGCCATGGCCTGCAGAGACTGGGCCATGGCCTGCAGAGACTGGGCCATGGCCTGCTGAGACTGGGCCATGGCCTGCTGAGACTGGGCTATGGCGTTGAGCGCCTCTGCCATCTGGCGCTGGCACTGGCTCATGGCCTCCTGTGAGAGGGCAGCCATTTCCTGGGCCACAGACGCCGCCTGCACGGAATGCCCCAGGCCTCGCAAACCGTTCCCCATGTCTGACACCGTCGCACCCATTGCCTCCACCGCGGACGCCACCCGTGCGGTGTCAGCCTGGGTGGCACGCATGACCGGGACCACTCCCAGCTCCTGGACGCGGGTGGACTCCTCCACCTGCGACCGCAGCTGCCGCAAGCCACCCGTCACCCTATTCGCTCGTCTCCGTGTCGGTGGTTGCATCGGATCTATGTGTGGGTGTGGTAACTGCAGGAACCCGGGATCCATCTGGGCGGCAGATGTTCGCTTGGCCTGGGCTGCCCACCGACCACCTGGTCCCTCTGCTGCTCCTACCTCCACCTGCTGTACCGGGACGGCTGTGTTGTGCGCACCAGTGAGTGTACCAGACGCCTCATCACTAAAGTGCCCAACCGTGGTGAGTGTTTCTGCGATGGTGGAGGGTGTTGGTGACAGCAGTGGCGTTGTGTCGTGCTCTTCGTCCCACTCTGAGTCCATGGCACTTTGGGGTGAGGGTTCGTCTCCACCCATCCACTCTGAGTCACTGTCCGGTATTTCGTCTTCCCGGGTAGGGGTGTCCTGGGTAGTGGTGTCCCGGGTAGGGGTGTCCTGGGTAGTGGTGTCCCGGGTAGGGGTGTCCTGGGTAGTGGTGTCCCGGGTAGGGGTGTCCTGGATAGTGGTGTCCTGGGTAGTGGTGTCCTGGCTCGGATGTGACGGGGGCCTGTGGCTGCCCCCCTCATCGCTGGGTGGTCGCTCCCGCACGTGACGGGGGTGTCGTCTCCCTGTTGCTCCAGGTCTCTCCGTCTCCCGTGGTGTGCGAGGGGCATCCTGCGGGCGTCGCATGCTGGAGGGTGCGGGTCTCTCCGTCTCCTGTGGTCTCCGAGGGGCATCCTGCGGGCGTCGCATGCTGGAGGGTCCGGGTCTCTCCGTCTCCCATGGTGTGCGAGGGGCATCCTGCGGGCGTCGCATGCTGGAGGGTGCGGGTCTCTCCGTCTCCTGTGGTCTCCGAGGGGCATCCTGCGGGCGTCACATGCTGGAGGGTCCGGGTCTCTCCGTCTCCCGTGGTGTGCGAGGGGCATCCTGCGGGCGTCGCATGCTGGAGGGTCCGGGTCTCTCCGTCTCCCGTGGTGTGCGAGGGGCATCCTGCGGGCGTCGCATGCTGGAGGGTCCGGGTCTCTCCGTCTCCCGTGGTGTGCGAGGGGCATCCTGCGGGCGTCGCATGCTGGAGGGTGCGGGTCTCTCCGTCTCCTGTGGTCTCCGAGGGGCATCCTGCGGGCGGTGTGCATCTGCGGGGATGGGTGCCTGGACGTTTGGTCCTGCGATACACAATGAAGCATGCATTGTTAGACATCAGGCAGTGATCAGGTGATACGGGGGAGGGGGATATAGGGGACGGGCTGTTGATGGCTCACTTGCTCGTGGGCCCCCGACCTCTGCATCAGCAACCTCCCGGTCCTCAGGTCCGCCAGCCAGTTCCAGGGCCCTTTCCTCGTGTACGGTCAGTGGCCTCTCATCAGCGGGCCCTCCTCCAGTCCTCACATGCTCCCTATTGTTGTGTGCGCGCTTCTCCTGTGGGGGGGGGGGGGGGGGGGGTGGTGGCAGGGGTAAAAGGCAACAGTGTTAGGCAGGTATATGAATGCACGCCATCGGTTGCGCGTGCATTGCAGAGGTTAAGGTTAGGGCTGGATTCACTTGGGGATATGGGGGAGGGGGGGATATGGGGGAGGGGGGATATGGGGGAGGGGGGGATATGGGGGAGGGGGGATATGGGGGGGGAGGGATATGGGGGGGGATATGGGGGAGGGGGGGATATGGGGGAGGGGGGGATATGGGGAGGGGGGGATATGGGGAGGGGGGATATGGGGGAGGGGGTGATATGGGGGAGGGGGGGGATATGGGGGAGGCTCACCCTGCCTGCTCTGACGAGGTTGTTCACCTTCTTGTGGCACTGGGTGCCTGTCCGTGGTGTCAGGGCCACAGCGGTGACGGCCTCTGCCACCTCCCTCCACAGACGCCGGCTGTGGCGTGGGGCAACTCTGCGGCCGTGCCCGGGATACATGGCGTCCCTCCTCTGCTCCACCGCGTCCAGGAGCGCCTCCACATCGCGTGACTCGAACCTCGGGGCTGAGCGACGGCCAGCCATCAAGTCGGGTGTTGCGGTCGGCTGTTCCGGTCGGGTGGGGGGGAGCTGCGCGGCCTTATGAGCCGTCACGCCGTGCAGCGCGTATGACGCTGCACGGCGTGAACCACTGCGCAAGCGCGGATCCCGTTACGTCGCTGCTAGCCCATTTCGGGCCGCAGACTATCGGCCCATTTTTATGACGTGACGCAAGTGGGATTTGCGCCGTTTTTTGCGCCGATCGGCGGACTTTCCGCCGATAATGGAGAATTTCACCCCTGGTTCTCGACACAAATACATATCCTTCAAATAATTGAAAATTACTGATCAGAGGTTTCATAAACACTTTTCACAAGATAATTCCCTTGGCCTGCCACTTCCCCCACCCCCCTCCCCCCTCAGATCAGCCCCCCACCCTCGGAATTTCTGGGTGCCCCCATTCCCCAAGTATGGGGGTGACCCCCCCCCCTTCCTCAGTGACTACCTAACTAGAGGAACCCCCCCCCCACAGAGCCCCCTGAAAAAAAGACCCCCGTCTGGAAGCTAGAGAGCAGTCCAGACAGGCGCAGTAACAGAAATTGCAGTTGTAACACTACCTGGCAGCACCACGTTTCCATTCCTAGAAAGAGAACAGCTGAGTTTAAACCCTTCAGATCCTGGAGCTACAAGTCATTCATTCTTTTCCAGTAGTGGACTGTGATTGACAGATTCAACAAAACATCTGCAGCCTTGATTCATTCATCTCCCTTCATAGGTGAGTGCCTCTAAGTGCTGAAAGCCTAATGTTTACAAACATCAACCACATCAAAGAGAACGTAAATGCATTGCAATCACACGCTTAACATTAGCGGCAACTCCCTTAAGGAGTCACTCCCTTGGCCCACCGTGAGGACCACTATGTCAGGTTCACGTGTGGTGAGACCTGTTGTGATTCCTGCCCACATAATTCCCGACCCAGTTGACTGGAGAATTATGGAGGGCTGGAGAATAGCGTGGCGGTCCTGCTCAGTGGATGCAAATGGGTCATTAGGGCCCATTTCATTTGCATCCTCCCGCTGGCGCAAACCCCGATCCCGCCACCAGCAGGGGGTTGGAGCATCGGAAATGAATCAGCGCCCCGTGCCGATCCCGATTCCCACTGGGCACCCGTTTCTCTGTCTCACCGGGAAACGGGTTTTGGGCATCCCGGGACGGAGAATTCACCCCACTGTTGCTGAATATCAAAACGTTGCAGATGAGCCTTTATTAGGGTAACTGATACGTCCACCAAGCCACCCCTCATTTTATTTGCAAAATGTTGCAGAATACTCACTGGCAGTTAGATTGACTGTATCTTGATCCTCGCCAAAGGAGTTTATAGCTGTGCAGGTTACTGTAATGTTCTCCGAAGGCTTTACTGTTATCCTATGGTTCCATTGTGATTTTTTGTCCTTTACTGGTTCTTCCCTAGGCTGCAATGAAAATATTTATAATTTCTTATTCACAACAGGGGATGGCACAGTATTTATTGGTGAGTTCTGCAAATCTAGGGTAGACTTCAGAGGGCACGTTAGGGCTCCGAGTAAGGATCCTTGCTCAACAGTAGTGTGGGTCACAGAGTTAGCATTGTAGTTCCATCTCTCCGATAAAGCCAGGCTCCACGTTCCATAGCACAGAATTGCTACACTTGTCCTACTGCCATTTCACATTTGGGAATAGGGTTCAGATTCAGCTCTGAGTGATGAGATAAATGTTTGTTCGTTTTATCAGATATTTTATCGGAGTTTGAATCATAGAATCACTACAGTGCAGAAGGAGGTCAATGAGCCCATCGCGTCTGCACCTACCCTCTAAAAGAGCACCCTACCTAGGCCCACGCTTCACCCTATCCCCACCTTATGTTTTTGGACACTGTCGTGTTAAGCACAGAGATAACACGGGCTGCAACTGGATGCAGCTATAACTCAAGCAGACTCCAGACCTTGAAGTTAGTTCAATTTGATTTATTGAACCGGTCACACAGTTAGCACAGTTCTCTGTGAGTTCGACTCTCTGCTAACCCAAGTGTGATTTCTCTATCTGACTGAACCAGACTAGCTCTTAGCCACGTGCTGTATGCGTTACGTGATATGTACACTGGACTCACTCTGTAGATGTCCCTAGTAGAAAGAGGCGGAGTGTGAGTGCCTCGTGCCTTTTATAGTGGGAAACCACCCCCAAGTGTTCTGCCTACTGATTGGTTATGTCCTGTTCCCTGTGTTCATTAGCTGCCTGTCTGTATCTCATTATGTGCATGTCTCCATATCATGACATCTCCCCTTTTGGAAAAGTTTTTCTGCAGCCTATGTGAAAGTATTTACATGTGTAGGCTGAAAAACTAATGTATTTACATGAGATGGCAGATGGGAACATATGTACACCTGAAAACAGGTGTCTAATGTGCAAAAACAGAACATAGCAAACAAAACAAATGTTCATAAGTCCAATCTCTGGGGCTTGCATCTGATACTGGCCGACCGCCGGAGAGGTGGTGGTGGGGACAACGGCGCCTTGATGGGCGGGATTGCAGCCAGACCTGTGGCCTCGTGGTTCGAGGTGTCAGGAGGTGGCACAATAACAGATGGAAACAGCGAAGAATGTGGTTGCGGGTGGGCAACTGTGCGCAGGTCCCGTCTGTTGCGCCGCACAACAGAGCCATCAGCCAGACGCACAATGTACGATCAAGGAGCAGCCTGTCGGACAACCGCTGGAGCTGACCAGCCTACATCAGGCAGCTGGATCCGAACAGCATCCGCCGGGGATAGCACAGGCAAATCGGTGGCATGAGCGTCATAGTCCTGCTTTTGCCAGTCCCGGAGTTTCTGCACCTTCTGCAGCACCGGGAGGTGATCCAGATCAGGCAAGTGTATGGCTGGAAGAGTCGTCCACAGGTCCCTGTTTATCAGGAGTTGAGCCAGTGACATGCCGGTAGACAGAGGGGTTGCCTTGTATGCGAGCCGCGCAAGTTTGACATTGGAAGCAGAATCCGCAGCCTTGCAGATGAGCTGCATTACTATGTGCACCCCTTTCTCAACCTCCCCGTTGGACTGCGGGTAATGTGGGCTTGAAGTGACGTGATGAAACTGGTATAGCTGGGCAAATCTTGACCACTCTTGGCTGCTGAAGCAAGTACCATTGTCACTCAAGACAGTGAGTGGAATACCATGCCTGGAGAACATCTCCTTACAGGCCTTGATGACGGTCTTGGACGTGAGGTCCGAGAGCTTCACAACTTCTGGGTAGTTGGAAAGATAATCGATGATGAGCACATAATCACGACCATTGGCGTGAAAGAGGTCGATGCCCACCTTGGACCACGGGGAGGTCACCATTTTGTGCTGCTGAAGTGTCTCCTTGCCCTGTGCTGGCTGGAAGCATTGACAGGTTGGACAGTTGAGGACCATATTTGAGATGTCCTGACTAATCCCAGGCCAGGAGACACTCTGCGCCAGCACTTCTCCACACCCAGATGTCCCTCGTGTATTTGCCGGAGCACCAAGCTCTGGAGACTGTGTGGAATGACGATGCGATCCAGCTTGAGGAGGATGCCATCAACCACCGTCAGGTCATCCTTCACATTGAAGAGTTGGGGGCACTGCCCTTTTTGCCAGCCATTGGAGAGGTGGTGCAGGACACGCTGTAGAAGCGGGCCCTTGGCTGTCTCATCATGAATGCGGATCACCTTTTCATCCAACGCCGGGAGGTTGCCGGCCCACAGCTGCACCTGTGATTCGATCTGTTGGACGAATGCCGGCAGGACAAGACATCCGCAATAATGAGCTCCTTGCCCGGCGTGTACACAAGCTCAAAGTCATACTGTCTGAGCCCGAGGAGGATGCGCTGCAGCCGGGGCGTCATGTCGTTCAGGTCCTGGTGGATAATGTGGACCAGAGGCCTGTGGTGAACGTCGGCAGGCCGAAGACATAATCGTGGAACATGATAATTCCAGTGAGAAGGCCCAGGCATTCCTTTTCGATTTGGGCGTACCGCTGCTCGGTGGGTGATGCGTAGGCAACCGGTGCCCAGGATGAGGTGTCATCGCGCTGGAGCAACACCGCGCCGATGCCGTCCTGACTCGCATCTGTCGAGATTTTCGTTTCCCTGTCAGGATCAAAAAAAGCCAATACAGGTGCAGTGGTGAGCTTGGCTTTCAGCTCCAACCACTCTGCTTGATGAGCTGCCTTCCACCCAAAGGCAGTGGACGTTTTTACCAGGTGTCTGAGGGCCGTGGTGTGTGAGGTCAGGTTTGGGATAAACTTGCCCAAGAAGTTCACCATCCCTAGGAAGCGCAGCACCGCCTTCTTGACTTCAGGGGTCTTCATGGCTTCAATGGGCTTGACCTTGTCTGTGTCCCTGCTGAGATACCTGGTCACCCAAGAACTTCAGTGTTGACATGCCAAAAGAACAGGGTCATATGCTTGATTTTTAAAAGCTGCTCTCTCAGAGAATAGAGTGAACTCCGAAAACGATCTGATCCCTGATCATGGAGTCAGCAATATCACCAAAGTTGCAGGATAGCGTCAGTAGACGGAGATTAGTGAGGAAGGAGTTGAAAGATTCATCTTTACCTTGTAGGCGTTGCTTAAGGATATAGCGCTCGAAGATTTCATTGATGTCCACTTCACAATGACTGTCAAACTTGTCCAGGATGGTCTGAATCTTTGTCTTGTCCTGGCCTTCGGTGAAGTTAAAAGAGTTAAAGATTTGGATGGCTTGATCCCCAGCAGTTGAGAGGAGATGCGCGATTTTTCTTCTATCAGACGCACTGAGATTGCCGGAGGTCCGCAGCAGTTGAGGAGGCTGGATCTTCTCCATGGTGCCGGGATGTCTTTGCTGGTCATCACAGAACAGATTGAGGTAAACCACCTAAGGATAGCAGTCTACTGGTACCATGTCGTGTTAAGCACAGAGATAACACGGGCTGCAACTGGATGCAGCTATAACTCAAGTAGACTCCAGACCTTGAAGTTAGTTCAATTTGATTTATTGAACCTGTCACAGTTAGCACAGTTCTCTGTGAGTTCGACTCTCTGCTAACCTAAGTGTGATTTCTCTATCTGACTGAACCAGACTAGCTCTTAGCCACGTGCTGTATGCGTTACGTGATATGTACACTGGACTCACTCTGTAGATGTCCCTAGTAGAAAGAAGTGGAGTGTGAGTGCCTTGTGCCTTTCATAGTAGGAAACCACCCCCAAGTGTTCTGCCTGCTGATTGGTTATGTCCTGTTCCCTGTGCTCATTAGCCGCCTGTCTGTATCTCATTAAGTGCATGTCTGCATATCATGACAGACACTAAGGGACAATTTAGCATGGTCAATCCATCTAACTTGCACATCTTTGGACTGTGGGAAGAAACCGGATAACACGGGAGGAAACACACGCAAACACGGGGAGAACGTACAAACTCTGCACAGACAGTGACCCAAGGCCGGAATTGAACCCGGGTTCTTGGTGCTGTGAAGCAGCAGTGGGAATTATCCACTCATTTCTATTGTGCCTATGGCAAAAGTCTATACATTCTTGGACAAGTACTGTCAGAAAGATCAGAAAGGGAATTTCACAATGAATCATTATGATAAAAGCATTGCACAAGCATTGCACAATGTGGAACTGAACCATACAGTCCAGGCAAGTTTAGTCAAGATGTTTGTACAATTAGCCTTGGGAAAGCAAGAGAAACATAGAAATTCAACCATGATTCCCCCTCCTAGTTGCTATCCCGTTCCCAAGTTCACACATGAGCACTGGGAATTTCAATGAAGTATTCGCGGTGAAGTCCCATGGGCACTTGGTAGCCTTTCTATTCCTCAATTTCCTTTCTTTGTGTGTGACCCTGGACAATACTCCCATGGGATTACAGTTCCAAACCATGTCATTCTCTGATTCCAAAGGGAACAGGGAATATTGTTCTAATGGACAGTTAAGATCATTTATTTTCTTTAAAAGCGAGCTTTTAAAAATAATCAGTTTAAATTCTGCTAATAAAGCAAACGAAGGAACTTCACTAACAAATGAGTTATTAATACTGAACAGTGTAATTTCAAAGCACATACATAAATATAATTTTGTTTTTAAAAAGTGCTTCATCATAATGATTTTATTCTTCTCAATACCACTGCGATCTTTGTTACTTCAAGTATTTGTCCAATTATCTTTTGAAAGAGGCTATTGAATCTCGACATTCCAAATCCTAACCACTTCTGGCCCTTTAATCAATGATGTTCAAACTGTGTCTTCTGCTTATTGAAACTTTAGCCAATGGGACAGTTTTTCTCTATTACCCTATATAAACCCTGCATTATATTAAAAGCCTCAATAAAATCCCCTCTTAGTCTTCTCTGCTATAAGGAGAACAACCCCAGCTTCTCCAGTCTCCATAACTAATTCCTTATCCCCAGAACCATTCTAATAATTATCTTCTGTTCCATCTACAAAGCCTTCATGTTCCTCTTAAAATGTGGTGCCCAGTATTGGACATAACACTCCAGCTGGAATATAGTAATGTTTTACATAGCTTGAGCACAACTTCCTTGCTCTTGTAGTCTTCTTTATAAAGCACATCATCCCATAAAAAGCACAGCTGGTTACAATTCTGCTTCAGATGGAAGACCGAGGACGTTTTCCTCTCCGTTACTTACAGCTGTTCCATTGACGCTCCACTGCACAAGGGGTTGGGGAAATCCTTCCACAACACAGCTGATCACTTTAGCATTGTTCACAACCTTCTTTGTCAATTTATTTATCCTTGGCTTTCCTGTAATAAAGAGAAAAATGATTTATTAACATGGCCAACTTAAGCAAATATAGGAATAAGACTTTTGTTATCATTGTCTGAGTGGTAACCTGACGGGGCGGATCGCCTATACCGGATGGAATCAGACCAATTCCCCTGAAATTAATCGGATGCAAATTAGGTAGGTTTAATAAGAGTTGCGTGACTCACACGACCAGATTATTGCTCTGGTGATGCAAAAGGAACTGCAACCCATAGAAAAAGTAACCCACTTTGCTAACAATTCTGTCAACTAGTTATTTAACAGTTTAGGCTCCCGATGGTCCACTTACCTGAAACTTTGATGCCGCTTAAAGTGTCTGAAGTGAAGCAATGGTAAAAATAGGTCATTTGAAAGTCCATTTGGTAAAAACCCTGCCTGGTGTCATGTTGATTCACTCTTGTTTCTTCCCCGCTGTTACCAGACTCCTGAATGACCCACTTAAGGACTGATCTGATCTCTTCACACATCTTCTCTACCGAGTAGTACTACACTCTGTATGCTCACCCGATGCCTGTGTCTGTGTATTTACATTGTGTATTTATGTATGTCCTATGTTTTTTTATGTATGGAACGACCTGTCTGGACTGTACGCAGAACAATACTCTTCACTGTACCTCGGTACACAGGACAATAAATCAAATCCAAATCCAACACACTTGGAAAGGGCCCAAGTTCAATTCCTAGTCAGTGTTGACTTAGCTGATCTCATCCACGGTGGTACTATAGGCACTAAAACTGGTCTCAGTACCATCGGGCGAGGGAAAATAATTCTCCATTGTTGTTGAGTGATCCTGGAAGCTATGGGACAATTTTGAGGCAGGGTTAGCCGTCAGTGAGAATGACAACACGAGCAGAAAATTCGGTGAGAATCGGAAAACACAAATCTCTCTGGTGAGATTGTGATTCCCGATTTTCCAGGCCCACCACTGGCAACGTGTTGAGAAATCCACCAGCTGTCAACCGCATTTTAAGACGATATAATTGATGAGAGCTTCCACCTCACTGAATATATCGGCGAGGTTTACAACGTGTTGAAAAACTTGAATCAGTCGAGCACCACCCCCCCTCCCCCCGGGGGTGCAAAGATAATCTGGAAGAGCCAACCTGTGCCAGGGAGTAGTGTCAGGGGCAGGTTTTCTGGGGAGCCCTATTGGGGGGGGGGGGGCAGGGTTTGCGTTATGTTTGCAAAGAGCTCCGATGCTGATGGTGGTGGGGTAGAGAGCCCCGATGGTGATCATACAATTTACAGTGCAGAAGGAGACCATTTGGCCCATCGAGTCTGCACTGGCCCCTGGAAAAAGCACCCTACTTAAGCCCATGCCTCCACCCTATCCCTGTAACCCATCTAACCTTTTTCTTTGGACATTAAGCGGTTATTTAGCATAGCCAATCCACCTAACCTGCACATCTTTGGACTGTGGGAGGAAACCGGAGCATCCGATGGAAAGCAGACACTGGGAGAACGTGCATACGCCACACAGACAGTGACCCAAGCCGGGAATCGAACCTGGGACCCTGGTACTGTGAAGCAACAGTGCTAAACTCTGTGCTACCGGGGTGGGTAGTGAGAGCCCTGATGGTGCGGTGGGGGGTGAGAGCCCTGGTGCTGATGATGGTGGGGTGGGGGGTGAGAGTGTCGATGGTGCGGTGGGGGGTGAGAGCCCCGATGCTGATGATGGTGGGATGGGGGGTGAGAGCCCTGATGCTGATGATGGCGCGGTGGGGGGGATGAGAGTCCTTGATGGTGAGGTGGGGGGGTGAGAGCCCTGATGCTGATGATGGTGGGGTGGGGAGTGAGAGCCCTGGTGCTGATGATGGTGGGATGGGGGGGTGAGAGTCCTTGATGGTGCGGTAGGGAGTGAGAGCCCTGATGGTGCGGTAGGGAGTGAGAGCCCTGATGGTGCGGTAGGGAGTGAGAGCCCTGATGGTGCGGTAGGGAGTGAGAGCCCTGATGCTGATGATGGTGGGGTGGGGAGTGAGAGCCCTGATGGTGCGGTGGGGAGTGAGAGCCCTGATGCTGATGATGGTGGGGTGGGGAGTGAGAGCCCTGATGCTGATGATGGTGGGATGGGGGGGTGAGAGCCCTGATGCTGATGATGGTGGGGTGGGGAGTGAGAGCCCCGATGCTGATGATGGTGGGATGGGGGGGTGAGAGCCCTGATGCTGATGATGGTGGGATGGGGGGATGAGAGTCCTTGATGGTGAGGTGGGGGGTGAGAGCCCTGATGGTGAGGTGGGGAGTGAGAGCTCTGATGGTGAGGTGGGGAGTGAGAGCCCCGATGCTGATGATGGTGGGGTGGGGGGGTGAGAGCCCTGATGCTGATGATGGTGGGGTGGGGGGGTGAAAGTCCTTGATGGTGAGGTGGGGGGTGAGAGCCCTGATGGTGCGGTGGGGGGTGAGATTGCCGATGGTGAGGTGGGGAGTGAGAGCCCTGATGGTGCGGTGGGGAGTGAGAGCCCCGATGCTGATGATGGTGGGGTGGGGGGTGAGAGCCCTGATGCTGATGATGGTGGGGTGGGGGGTGAGAGTGCCGATGGTGAGCTGGGGAGTGAGAGCCCTGATGGTGCGGTGGGGAGTGAGAGCCCCGATGCTGATGATGGTGGGGTGGGGGGGGTGAGAGTCCTTGATGGTGAGGGCGGGGGGGGGGGCGAAGGAAGGACGAGAGCCCCCGATGCTGATAGGGGGAGCCCTGTTGCTGATATTGGTGGGGGTGGGGGTGGACCCCTCGATGCAGATTGGGAGGGGGGCGGGGGGGGAGAAGAGAGGTGCTGAGAGCCCTGATGCTGATGATGGTGGAGCCCCCGATGTTGATTGGGTCGGGCTGGGGGGTGTGAGAGCCCTGATGTTTGGAGGGTGGGAGAGCGGGTGATAGCCCTGATGCCCAGGGGCTGGAGGGGGTTGTTCTTTTTGTGCTGATCAGGTTGCCCCAATCTCTGTGGAGCCTGCCTTACTGGCTCTATCGGGCCCCGCCCAGCCACAGTGACAGCGTAAAGCTCAACCAATGATTCTTTTTTCCCCAGAAATGCTCAAAATCTGGACTAAAATATCGGCTGTGCAGCTGAAGAGATACACGTGGGGCTTCAGAACCTGACACTGAAAATATATGTTAAGACTCCACCCTGTGCGTGTGGTTGTCAGATGGAGCAGGACTGGACTCAGCTATAATCCCTTCTAAAGTCATTGTGTTACCCACCTCCGAATGTGTAATTAAGCAGTGGGAAACATTGTGAGGGCCTGGAAGATGGTCGGTACAATAAATCAGAATTACAGCTTTCAAAAATGTAGGGAGAAAGTTTTCAGAAAACAGTGTAAGATGGACCTGATTGGTGGTGCTACACAAACGTGTTTGTTTTACCTTCTACTCGTACATTCACTGTCTCTTCTCTTTTCATTCCCTTCACTTCCTTTATTTTGGCTGAGCAAGTATAAGTACCAGAATGCGTGTACTGCAGTGACTCCATTACGAAGGGATTTGTGCAATTCGTATCTCTCTGAAACACAGAAAGAACATGTCAGAAGCATATTAAAACCTGCCTGGATCTTCTGGAATAAAACACAAGTTCAAGGAGTCACCACAGCCCAGAGAGAAGCACAGAATATTTGTACAGCACATAAATCAACCACTAGCCCCTGTACAACCACTATTTGTACCAAAGCATCACTTCTGCTGGAGAATTGAGCACCCTCAGCAAGATTCTTATCCCTGCTCTCCACCAATGTGGTCCCAAATCTCAAAGCTGCCTCATCAGGATTGCAACAAACATTTAGATCCTTCTGCCAAATCAAGCGTTTCAGGCAGCCACCTTCAGCCGATAGAACTGGTTTACTTGTCACGGTCCTCGTGAGGCGGTCCGGCACAGATAAGAGAGGCTAACAAACTCTCTGGAGTACTCGGTGACAGGTCCTTCCCACTCTGAAAATCTTCCAACTTTACTAAAAGTCTTCACAGCTCGACTCACTCATGAGCTGGGGAAAGTTATCGATTGTTGTCTAAGATCTATGAATCATGAAGATAAACTATTTGGACACATGTCTTAAATACTAATGGCCAGACATGCAACAAGATTTTGCTTTGTTGGACAAAGATAAGGAAGGTCAACGTGCACCTTCATTCTTAGGAGATGCACCTACAATCATCTATATGTGCTTCAAATAAATTAGCAGATAGAACAGATGCAGCATGGTAGCATTGTGGATAGCACAATTGCTTCACAGCTCCAGGGTCCCTGGTTCGATTCCGGCTTGGGACACTGTCTGTGCGGAGTCTGCACATCCTCCCAGTGTGTGCGTGGGTTTTCTCCGGGTGCTCCGGTTTCCTCCCACAGTCCAAAGATGTGCAGGTTAGGTGGATTGGCCATGATAAATTGCCCTTAGTGTCCAAAATTGCCCTTAGTTTTGGGTGGGGTTGGGTGAGGTTACTGGGTTATGGGGATAGGGTGGAGGTGTTGACCTTGGGTATGGTGCTCTTTCCAAGAGCCGGTGCAGACACAATGGGCCGAATGGCCTCCTTCTGCACTGTAAATTCTATGTAAAAAAAAAAAGATGCCCCTTCTACCTTAAAGCAATATTTTTTAGATCTGTCAAGCTAGGCAAAGCTACATCACTGTGTTTGGGAGCAACTACAACCGCATTTCAACGTGTTCAAATTATAAGTTGACTGTACTGGATCCCCTGCATTGCCATCTAACTGGCAGTAATGTAGGGGTTCCAATGTGCTATGCCTTGGAATGATTAAATCTGGGTTCTAGTTATGATTGGCTACAGTGAGAGACCTCGCATCTCGAAGAGTCTAAATTTTGCCATTCACCCCCTACCTCTTTGTCACATCAAATCTACTCTTACCAAATTTCACTGCATAAGTTTTAGTTACTTAGCATAGGTTAGAATAGTCATCAGCTTACTTTCATCAGGGTAACATTCACAGTTCCGGAAGACTCAGCAATGCATTCCACGGTTATATTTTCCCCAACCATCTTAGTGACATCTTCATCAGGATTCATAGTCAAGGTCAAGTCTGTTAGTAATAGAACATTTATAAGTTATTATGTCTCAGCAGCACGGTAGCATGGTGGTTAGCACAATTGCTTCACAGCTCCAAGGTCCCAGGTTCGATTCCCCGCTCAGTCACTGTCTGTGTGGAGTCCGCACGTTCTCCCCGTGTCTGCGCGGGTTTCCTCCGGGTGCTCCGGTTTCCTCCCACAGTCCAAAGATGTGCAGGTTAGGTGAATTGGCCAAGCTAAATTGCCCTTAGTGACCAAAATTGCCCTTAGTGCTGAGTGTGGTTACTGGGTTATGGGGATGGGGTGGAGGTGTGGCCTTGGGTAGGGTGCTCTTTCCAAGAGCCAGCAGACTCGATGGGCCGAATGGCCTCCTTCTGCACTGTAAATTCTATGTAAATCTGATTCCTATACAATTCTGTTGTCATTTGTTTCCCAGGAAGTATTAAGGATGAGGAACCACTTGGCTGAGATGTGAGATTTTCTGGCCTCCCAACCGGGTGTTTATTGGTGGCGTGCTGTCTGCTAGCAGCGGGATTCTCTGCATCCGCTGCTGTCAATGAGAATTCCCATTGAAGGCGCCCCAGGCTGGCGGGAAGCCCACGGGCGGGAAGGGGGGTGCACTGCCGGCGGGACCAGAGATTCCCACCCGCCAGCAAACGGCCTGAGAATTCCAGCTCTTTATAATGCAGATGCTCTCTGCAGAGGTTCTGTCCTCCCTTTCCCATCTCTGAAGATTGCTTTCTCCTTGCTGGAGTACAGCTCCTCAGGATCATAGCATCATCTGGGAGCTCAACTAATGGACCAGTCGACCTGTGTGAGTCTTTAGTTCTAGCACTGTAAAGGGAATTACAGCCACAGAGTGTAGTCATTGGCAGATAACCATTCCTGTACATTACTGTTCTTTATTATTATGAACATGATGAAAAACCTTAGGAAGCTAGTACAGTTGAGTTCAACAAGGTTATCAACCAACATTCATATAATGCAATTTCAGCGGTGGGTGGAGTCCTAAATGTTTTTTGGCGCCCCTTTGGGGTAATTGTGACTGTGCAATGGTGTAAACGGAGCGATAACCAACCATCTCTCCCCATTTTTATTTGCATCGATATTAAAATGTGAAAATTATCTAGCCACCACTGTGCTCTGCTTTCTGTCTCTTTGCCAATTTTGTCTATATCACCCACGGTTATCTCTTCTGATTAACTGATGCTGGTTTATGCAGACAAATAAAAACGGAAATGTACTGATTTGCCTACTCTTACAGACAGTGGGAAATTAAGCTGAATTATCGGTAGTTTGTGGTATGGACTCAAATCTATTGGGAATTGTGTTTGAATTTCCCATACCAGGCATTCACTCAGACAATTTATCTTTGATTTTTATGCTTTCTACTGGGTAAATTAAGGTTCACTAATCAAGCAGAAAACCAAGTTCCAGAAGCTTGTTGACAAGTTGTGTTGTTGGAGTGAATGTAATCAGAGAGACCCGGCCATGCTTCCTCCCTAAGAGATGACTAAATGTATCCACATTTGTAACAGGAAAATGCCAGCCTATTTTGGTTAGCATTACCCTAATTGGGAAACATGTGCTCAAATGTAACAAAGCAGGACAAAAGAAACCCATAAATATTTCTACTTTTAAGATAAATGACTTACAGTACACAGTGATGTTAACAGCATCCTTTATGTCAGGGTTATCTTGTTGAGTGCATGAGTATTCACCGGTATCCTCTTGCGACACATTAATCAGTTCATACTCCTTTGTGTTGACTTCTTTTTCCTCCCCCTGCGAAATTCATGTATGTCATGATATTCAAACACACACATCATGATGGACACACTAACAGGCAAATCAGAGTACACAACACCACAACCAATCACAGACAAGAACACCAACCACATAAAAAAGCACGAGCACGACACCTGGAGGTCAGTAGGTCTGGGGAGAAGGGAACAAGAAAGAGCTGTTGAAACACCACAAGCAGGGAGCCCCCCACGTGCAGAGTGCAAAGACCAAGTTGTAAATAGTGAGTTTAAATAAAGAAGCGTTGTACCATATGCAACTGTGTTGGCTCATCTGTGTGTCAGAACACCCAACACCACATGGTACAGGAGTGGATCGATACCTGCCTACTAACCTGCCATTCTGGACATGGACCACACCGGCAAACCGCAGCCGATGCAAGTCACGGGGAACCTAGGCACCAACTGGAAGCTCTACAGGCAGCGATTTGACCTGTACATCCGTGCCACCGAAAAACAGAATGCCTCGGATGATTCGAAGATTGCAATGCTCCTCTTCTACGCAGGCCCCCACCCAAACGATGTCTTTAATTCACTGGTGTTCGAAGAAGGCGAAAACCAGGCCAAATATGACACGGTCATCCTCAAACTGGACCAGCACTTTCAAGTTGAAGTAAACGAAAGTTTTGAAAGATACATCTTTCAGCAACGCCTGCAAGGTAAGGAGGAGCTTTTTCAACCCTTTTTGACGCACCTCCGGATTCTAGCGCAGTCCTGCGGTTACGGCACCACTACAGAGTCCATGATCAGGGACCAGATTGTTTTTGGCGTTGCCTCTAGTGGCCTACGCCAGCAGCTTCTTAAAATAAAGAGCCTCACCTTAGCGTCTGCTGTGGAAGCCTGTGTCCTCCACGAAAATGCTACCTGCCGTTTTGCCCGATTTCAGGCGTCCGAGTTGGCACGGAGGGGGTCCCCAGCCGTCGAATCGGCAAGCCAGGCCGCCCACGACGTTGAACGCATCCAGGCCGTCGATTTCTTCCCGCCCCACGGCCCGGACGACAGCGGCCGCTTCCCGCGCTTTTCGCGGTCTCCCGCGCAGGTGCGCGCCAAAAATAACGGCCACAACGAGGGACGCACTGCGCAGGCGCGCCCACCGCAAGATCGCACTGCGCATGCGCAGTGGCGCAACGAACGCCGTGACGTCATGACGTGCAGCAATTGTGGAGGTCTACACTTAAAAGGGCAATGTCCTGCAAAAAACCGACAGTGCAACAGATGTGCCATGATAGGCCACTACGCAGCCCGCTGTCGTGCGGCTCAACCCATGGATCCGGCGCATCCTCGACAACCTCGCACACGAGTCAGGACCGTCCAGCCCACGCATCAAGACTTCCAGTTAAGTGATGCAGATGACCAGGATGACTTCCGAGTTGCCGTCATTGATGTCAACAAGGTCAATGCCATCAATCCAGACGATGAGTGGTGTGCCACCCTGACGGTCAACCGATCGCGCGTCGCCTTCCGTCTGGACACCGGCGCATCCGCCAACCTGATTGCTTACTCTGCAGTCCAGGCCATGAAGGTCAAACCACCCATCACACCATCCCGGCTTAAGATGGTTGACTATAACGGGAACGTTATCCCGTCCATAGGATCTTGCCAGCTACAGGTGACTCACAAGAGGTACACGGCCACACTCCCCTTCGAAGTTGTGGGCTCATCAAAGGACTCGTTACTGGGCGCACAAGCGTGTAAGGTCCTTCACCTGGTACAGCGCATCATGTCTCTCTCTCCAGATGAGATATCCGACTTCCCGGATGCTGAGTTCCACGCGAATCTCCATTCCCTCCTCGCTCACAACCAGGAGGTTTTTGAAGGCATGGGGACATTGCCACACACGTACAAGATTCGACTCAGACCGGACGCCATCCCTGTCGTTCACGCACCTCGCAGGGTTCCTGCGCCTCTCAAAGACCGCCTCAAGGCACAACTGCAGATTCTTCAGGACCAAGGGGTCCTATCCAAGGTCACGGAGCCCACGCCATGGGTCAGCTCCATGGTCTGTGTAAAGAAGCCCTCTGGCGAGCTCCGTATATGTATAGATCCAAAAGATCTGAACAACAACATCATGCGGGAACACTATCCCATCCCGAAACGAGAAGACCTCACCAGCGAGATGGCGCGAGCCAACATATTCACTAAATTGGATGCGTCCAAAGGATTCTGGCAGATCAAACTGGACCCGGCCAGCCGAAGACTATGCACATTCAACACCCCTTTTGGCAGATTCTGCTACAACCGGATGCCATTCGGCATCATTTCGGCATCTGAAGTATTCCACCGCATTATGGAGCAGATGATGGAAGGCATCGAAGGACTACGTGTATATGTGGACGATATCATCATTTGGTCCACCACTCCGCAGGAACACATGCATCGTCTTCGACGTGTCTTCACCCGCATACGGCAAAATGGCCTGCGTCTCAACCGTGCGAAGTGTGCTTTCGGCCAGACGGAGCTGAAATTCCTCGGGGACCACATCTCAAGGTCCGGGGTCCGTCCCGATGCAGACAAGGTTAGCGCCATCACAGCCATGCCACGACCGGCTGACAAGAAGGCTGTCTTAAGATTCCTGGGCATGGTCAACTTCCTTGGGAAGTTCATTCCCAACCTGGCTTCTCATACAACAAACATGCGCCATCTCGTAAAAAAATCGACGGAATTCAACTGGCACCAGTCGCATCAGCGGGAATGGGAGGAGCTCAAGCACAAACTGGTCACGGCACCAGTGCTGGCCTTCTTTGACACGACTCGCCCTACAAAGATCTCAACAGACGCCAGCCAATCTGGTATTGGAGCGGTACTCCTGCAAAAAGACAGCACGTCATCATGGGCCCCGGTTGCGTATGCCTCACGAGCCATGACCCCTACCGAACAGCGCTACGCGCAAATCGAAAAAGAATGCCTGGGCTTGTTAACTGGACTGGACAAGTTCCACGACTATGTGTATGGCCTGCCACGATTCACGGTCGAAACTGACCACCGCCCCCTGGTCAACATCATTAACAAAGACCTGAACGACATGACTCCTCGCCTCCAGCGCATCTTACTTAAACTCAGGAGGTACGATTTTGAACTGATCTACACTCCGGGGAAGGAACTCATAGTGGCGGACACTCTTTCCCGAGCAGTGAGCACACCACCAGATGCAGAGGGGTTCGTGCGTCAAATTGAGGCACACGTGACTCTGACAGCAGCAAATATGCCAGCTGATGATCCTAGTCTGGCCCACATACGCGCAGAGACGGCGACTGACCCTCTGCTGCAGCGAGTGATGCGCCACATGACGGAAGGGTGGCTAAAAGGGCAGTGCCCCCAGTTTTATAATGTGCGAGATGATCTCACCAATATAGACGGGGTCCTTATGAAATCGCATAGGATCGTCATTCCACACAGTGTGCGCCAGATGATTCTTCGTCAACTACACGAAGGCCACTTGGGCGTCGAAAAATGCAGACGAAGGGCCCGGGAGGCGGTATATTGGCCGGGTATTAATGAAGACATAGCCAACATGGTGCTCAACTGCACAACCTGTCAGAGGTTTCAGCCAGCGCAACCTCCGGAAACACTTCTACCACACGAGATGGTGACGTCCCCCTGGGCGAAGGTGGGTGTTGACCTATTTCACGCGCTCGGCAGAGATTACATTGTTATTATAGACTACTTCTCAAACTACCCGGAAGTCATGCCTCTCCATGATCTGACGTCGTCCGCAGTCATTGGGGCCTGCAAGGAAACGTTTGCTCGCCATGGCATTCCAAGGACTGTCATGTCAGACAATGGACCTTGTATTGCCAGCCGTGAATGGTCGTCCTTTGCCGCAGCATATGGTTTCACTCATGTGACATCCAGCCCTCTGCATCCACAATCGAACGGGAAGGCTGAAAAGGGTGTCCACATCGCAAAGCGGCTCCTGTGCAAGGCGGCTGATGCCGGATCGGACTTTAACCTTGCCTTGCTGGCCTATCGATCGGCCCCGTTATCCACGGGCCTCTCGCCAGCGCAGCTACTAATGGGTCGCTCCCTCAGGACGACGGTACCTTCCGTCCTGGCACCGACAACAGACCATGAGGCGGTTCTTCGGAACATGCAACTGCAGCGTGATCGCCAGAAAGGTCGGTACGGCACACGAGCGACGGACCTGCCCCCCCTGTCCTCCGGAGACAAAGTACGCGTCCATCAACCGTATGGTGGCTGGTCAGCACCGGCCGAAGTCCTCCGACAAGTGGCTCCCCGCTCGTTCCTGGTTCGCATGCCGGATGGTTCCGTGCGTCGCCGCAATCGGCGCGCCCTTCGCCGACTTCCACGCTCACAGCCACACAACACGCCAGATCCTCAACAGGCTTCCGAGGATGACTTTGTGGAGCTGCCGCACATCACGCCCTTTCCATCGCCACCCATGGCCATGCCTGCACAGCAGCCGGTGGTTCTTGATCCACCCTTAAGGCGGTCAACCCGAATTCGTCGCAAACCCATTAGAATGGACTTATAATACAGTTCATATGTTTAATAAGTTGGACAATTTTACATGATAACCTGTTGTTGTTTATCGTTCCAGATGTCGTCTGACTGGACAACTGTTCAAATTTTTTTTCTTCTTCTTTCGTTCGCGTTTCTGTTATGTTATGGTACAACTGGATTCATGTGACGCACTCGACATCGCCCCATGTACATAGTTCCGTCATAGACACATGCTGCACACGACACACACACACTCTTAGATGCACTCACATCACGATCATATTTATTACCACGTAGGCACATATCTTTGTAAAAAGGGGGGATGTCATGATATTCAAACACACACATCATGATGGACACACTAACAGGCAAATCAGAGTACACAACACCACAACCAATCACAGACAAGAACACCAACCACATAAAAAAGCACGAGCACGACACCTGGAGGTCAGTAGGTCTGGGGAGAAGGGAACAAGAAAGAGCTGTTGAAACACCACAAGCAGGGAGCCCCCCACGTGCAGAGTGCAAAGACCAAGTTGTAAATAGTGAGTTTAAATAAAGAAGCGTTGTACCATATGCAACTGTGTTGGCTCATCTGTGTGTCAGAACACCCAACACCACAATGTAGAAGGTATATATTCAATGTCATTATAATATGGAGGCAACAGATGATATTGTAATGTGGTCAAAGTCCGCCGTCAGCAAGAATATGTTTCAATTATGAAAACACTTTGCTGATATGAATAACGATTTTAACAGTAAAATATAACATCCCAAAGGTTTGTGGTTATTAATTTTATAAAAGTGCAGTGTGTTCTCAGGACTCTATTTTATTTTATTTAAAGATTAATTTTTGTAAATGAATAGTTTTATTCAAGTGCAGATGTAACGGTCTAGGGAGGGATTTAACTAAATGGGAACAAAGTCCCATAGCGAGCACGTTCAGCTGTGTGTTTACCGGAACTCGCAACAGTAAGAAACACATTGCTATGAAACAACACTCTTATTAGATAGGGAGCCTCACTGGGGAACATGCGGACGAGGCCGCACATAGCCCCGTTTTGTGCACTGAGCAGTCCGTGTACGTGAACTCCTCAGTGTAGCGAGAGATCGAGACAACATTTAAAAATGCCGTCCCAATCTATCCAGTCTCTGAAGCGATCTCTTTCCCCACCCCCCAGCTCCAACGCACTATGCGAGGGACCCCAACCCCTACCCACCGCACACACGGGGCATGCCCAGCCCGATTGTCACCGTGCAAAAAAAATGCCAGCTTGGCAGTACCAAACTGGCAGCGCCCCTGCCTGCTGGGTGTGCCATCTGGCAAACTTGGCAGTGCCACGCTGGCACCCAAGTGGCACTACTAGTGTGCCCAGGTGGTATCAGCTGTGCCAGGGTACCACCCTGCCCAGAGGGCAAGCACCAGGGGGCCTCCAATCCCCTGGGAGACCCCCACGAGTGCGGTTCTGTCTGGTCCCCGTTTGTGGAGACCAATACTGAATGGTGCTCGCCTGGGCTCGCCAAGTTGATGGAGATAAGATCCCATGCCTCGGGTATCTCGAATCTGCACATAATAACAATGATAATCTTTATTAGTGCCACAATTGACACTGAAATGAAGTTACTGTGAAAAGTCCTTAGTCGCCACATTCCGGTGCCTGTTCGGGTACACAGAGGGAGAATTCAGAATGTCCAATTCACCTAACAAGCATGTCTTTCGCGACTTTGGGAGGAAAGTGGAGCACCCGGAGGAAACCCACGCAGACACGGGGAGAACGTGCAGACGTCGCATGGGAATCGCACCCAGGTCCCTGGCGCTGTGAAGCAACAGTGCTAACCACTGTGCTACCATGCCGCCCATTAAGTGAGATTAGCTGTCTCGCTTTAATATTCAAATCTGCTAAAAAGTGATCCTGCTGACAATGGCCGAGATTAACATCGCAACGTCTCGCGAGATCGTGTTAGATCTTGCGAAGCGTTGTGAGCTGGTTAGATCCGGGAGTGCATCCCCATGGTTTCTATCGGCCACGCTGCGCCACGTCGCATGGGTTTTCGGGCGCTGCATGGCCATAAATTTGTGCCAATAAATAGAGGTGTATATTCTCACATATACCTTATTACGTTACTGTACATATAGGTGCACATATTATGCTCTTATATCCTGCTGGGGGTGTGCTGATTTCCTGCCGTATCTCTGGTGGAAGTCCGGCAACACCGCCACAGACACAGCGGAGGCCCAATTATCAGATAAACAAAAAATGGTAGAAATACTCAGCATATCCGGCCCATTTATGTGGGATTTTCACTGTTTCCAAGTTAACATACGAACAACGGAATTTTCATCCACCTGCTACAAGGCAAATGATGGGGCAGGAGTGAACTTAACTGGGAAAAGGATTTATGACATTTACAAATAAGGGCTGGAGAGAGAGCTAAAGAAAAAAAAATCTAATTATTTATTAAACAAACGACATAAATTAAGACTAATGTAATAATTACATTTGACTTACATTTTTCATGAAGATGAATTTGTCTGGTGGAGGATACCCGTCACCCATGCATGTCAGTGTGACATTCGTCCCTTCTTCAACGTCTTGTGCTGGGGTCACTAGCAATAAAACCTTTGAAGTTTTGTCTGACACGAAACAGAATAATACATGTTAGCTCTTACATTCCTGTGAATTCTGTGCATACTTCATAGCACAAATCACCTTGAATTTCATTTCCTAACATGAAATAGTGCAGGGTTTTTCAGCCTGCAGGTCTATTATTGTCCACCACCGCACAACTGGGCATCAGTAATGATCAAGAGCAGGAATGTTGGCTGATTTGGCTCCGATCTCTCCTCCAGAAGCCTGGAGGTCAGCTGTTGTGAACTTACTGCTGCCCAAACCGAATCAACTACATCTACACAAACAGAATTGAACCTGTCGACTTGCCTGGCGGATCCAATACCTGCCGGAAGGGATTCTCCCTTCAGAATCTAAGTGTTGATGCCGGGACTGAATCAGTGGTGCTACGACAGAAGAATTGCCTGACCGAGCGCAGGGTTTGTGCGCATATTTTTATTTTTTAAATAGAGATTTTAAAACATATTTGTTAATGGGAAGTGAGTGTCGATGTCCAGACCAGTATTTGTTACCCTCCCCTTACTGCTTTCGAGAAGGTGGTGGTGAGCCACCTTCTTGAACCGCTGGAGTCCATGTGTGTACACACTCACCGTGCTGTTCGCAAGGGAGGTCCAGGATTTAGACCCAGCGACAGTGAAGGAACAGAAATATAGGGCGGGATTCTCTCGGCCCGGGCCGGAGAATCCCCGCGACCGGCGCGAATCGCGCCACGCCGCCAGGGAGAATCGCCGCCATTGGCGCCGGCGTGGTTGGCGCGCCGTCGATCGGGGGCCGCTCTATGAGGTCCCTCCCCCGCCGATACTCGGCCCGGGATGGGCCGAGCGGTCGTCGCAAAAAAGCCGGGTCCCGCCGGCGCCGTCCACACCTGCTCTCAGCCGGCGTGAACTCGGCGTGGAAGGGCCGGGGGGGGGGGGGGCGGACTGTGGGGGGAGAGGGGGGTCTTACCCCGGAGGGGGGGGGGGGGGGGGGGGCCTCTGATGTTGCCTGGCCGGCGGGCCGGCCTCTCTGGCTGGGGGCCTCCTTTCTTCCACGCCGGCCCCTGTAGCCCTGCGCCATGTTGTATCGGGGCCGGCGCGTTGAAGGGAGCCACTGCGCTTGCGCGCGTTGCCGCCGGTGCCACTGCACATGCGCAGATCCCGCGGTGCCCAGTTGACTCCAGGATCAGCAACTGGAGCGGCGTGAACCGCTCCAGTGCCGTGCTAGCCCCCTGTAGGGGCCAGAATTGCTGACCCCGAGGCCGCGTTTCTCGACGTCGTTTCCGACGGCGTCAACACATAGCCTCAGGATCACAGAATACTGCCCGTAGTTCCAAGTCAGGATCATGTGGGACTTGGAGGGGAACTTGCAGATGATGGTCCCATGCATCTGCAGCCCTTGTCTTTCTAATTGGTAAAGATTGCGGGTTTGGAAGGCACTGTTGGAGGAACTTTGATGTTACATGGAAGGCTAAAAATATACGTCCACAACAGCCACATTCCGAATTGCCAAGACTTACCGTCTCATTCTAGTGAAGCATTAATTTGGCAAAATCATTACTGTCCCTTTGGTAAACGTACAAAGGCTCAGTCCCTGTGCTGTTGAAGCACCAATCCATGCCTTGGCTATTTTAATGCCCTCCAGGCTTGCTGCCTATCCTCCCCACTTTATAAACTTAAGGCTCATCCCAAACTCCGCTACCCGTGTCCCAATTTTCACCAATTCCTATTCACCCCTCACTCCTCTGCTCGCTGACCTATATTGGCTTCCAGTTAAACAATGCCTCAATTGAACAAATTCTCGTCCTCATCTTCAAATCCTTACATGCCATCAACCCTTGCTAGCTCCATAAATTCTTCCAGTCCTGCAATGCTTGGAGATATCCACACTCGTCCAATTTTCGCCTCTCGTGCATCCCTGATTTTAATCACCCCACCATTGATAGCAGTGCCTTTAGTTGCAGAGCCCCAAGTTCTGGAACTCCCCAAGTGAGTCTATCTGCCTCTCTCCATCACTTTCCCCATTTAAGCATGCGGCTAGAAATTGACCTTTTTGACCAAGCTTTTGGCTGTCTGTCCGAATTGGTGTCAAATGTTGTTTGTTAATTGCTCCTTGTGAACTTACGTTGGGACCTTTGACTATTTTACCGGCGTTCGGCGGGATTCTCCCTTCAGAATCTAAGTGTTGAAGCCGGGACTGAATCAGTGGTGTTCTACGACAGAAGAATTGCCGCCATTCCCAGATCAATTCCACAACCATTAATGGGCTAGCACTGGCGCCACAAGGAACACGGCCAATTCCAATGAAAAACGGTGTCTGATTTGCCAGAGTCAGGACTGACAATTGAGAGGATGAGGAGCTCAGCTGCACATTAGCAGCACCCACTCCCCACGCACACTCATTCCAACCAACAAGGTGGCACTGGTTGTGCAGGAGCGCGCCCATCTCTTTGATGGGTCGGCTGGAGCCAGGGGGTACCCAGTGGGTTGGCCTGGGGGGGCCACCCATACGAACCTTGGCACTAAGTTCACAGTGGGCAGTCAGCGGAGTGCGCAGCCGCATGGCTGCCTTGCAGGCTGTGGCAATGGTGTTCCATGCCCCCCGCCCCCCCCCCCCCCATACAACCCACCACCTGCCCCACCGCCCTGGCAAAAGCCCCCCAACCAGAGGCACAACTATAAGCACGCTACGGTGATGTTGAACACTTTCCATATCTCCCCGCTCTCCCTCGCCAACCACAGCGCCTGTTTCCTAATTTTTGAAACCACAGGTGAAACACGGCAACGGTAATTTCTCCAGCGGAGGCGGAGCACCGCGGAGGCCCCAGAGAATACCAGGTCAAGCCTGCGAATGATATGTGAACGGCATTTACGGTACGTAGGGAGTAGAACGCATTGACACCGCTGTCGAGGCACCAGAGCATGGCATTCTGGCGGGTGCCTGGCGCCGGCAACGATTTTGGCCTCCCGACCAATTCTCCGCCTAATCATCTTTCCCGACTTTGCTGTCTGCCGACGGAGAATCCCGTCCGTTACATAAATGAAAGTTGTTATTGTACTAGAGGGGAAATCACCACTGCATTTTTGGATATGTAGCTTATCATGAGCATACATTTTAGTCACTGGAGTTAGTTAAACCAGAGATCAGGTGGCTTGTATTAAAAAAAAACATTTTCACTGCCACATGACATATTATCCAATGTGAGTGCAGAATAAACCAAGCAACCAGAAGATTCTCTAACTCCTGGCTATGCTAGCTGTATATGCTAATTACAGGATTGCTATTAGGAAAAACATTTTGTTACTCAATTATATTAATTGCTTTAAATGTGATGTAAATGAGAGCTAATATACGGTAGGATAATAAAGCATTGTTAGAATGAAAGCAAGGAACAAACAACTTTAAATGTGCACAAGGGCCCTGGACCAGGTTGACCATGCCATAAATCATGCTCTAAACTAGTTAATAGTTTAATTACTACCATTGAGTACTCTCAAGAATGCCATCTGCTGTACTACTAATCTGTCACAGGCCAAGTCACTAATTAGTTTAAAGCCTGGTTGTGAGTGGATCATGACTGATTATTTGGAATGGCTTTATCACGGTTAGTTGTTGGCTTGGTGGTTGTTCTGGCAATTCTTGTTCGCATAATGCAATGTAACAAATAAAAAATCTGTCCTGTTCCACATGATGAGAAGATATATTTTAATTAGGATTTCTAATTTGCCAATATTGTCTTTTGGGATTACTGTCAGTCTTTTCTAGCATAGCAAAGGGTGGGAAACGTGCTGCTGGTGACCAGGCTAGAACTATAGTGTCGTGACTAAAATATTCAAATCATGCAACTTTGGATTTCTTTTCTTCCTCATGTCCCCGGTGACATTTGAGTCTGTCTATGGGTGGCCATGTGAAGAAAACTTTAATCTCTCTACCTTGGAAGAGAAGTTAAAATCAAGAGTCTCTGGCTACAAATTGTGCAAACGAGGATGTCCAATCCCAGTGAGCAGCACAATGAAGAAAAGATGTGAAGATGGCTATTGTGTTGGCAGGAGGATGAGGAGGGATCCAACACGATGCTCACAGAGTTAGTGGGAGGATGCTTTGTGTTTTAAGATAGGGCACTACTATAATGGCTTACTGCAATTTCAAACTAACAGCAAAGGAAACTAGCCCAAGCCACTGGGGTCACTTAAAAAACAGATCAGAGGCGCGATTTTCCCCCTGTGTTACGCCCAGCGCCATTCTGGACGCGCCGGGAACATGGCGGGGAAGGCCTAAATCGGGCTTAGTGACGGGCACAAACCCTCACACAAATCGCTCAACCTGTGGCGCTCGGTGCGATCTGGATCACGCCCTCGCTGGATGTGACTCAGATAATCATATTTAAATGAGCCATTCGTCTCAGGGTGCCAGAAGCACTGCCCGGTACCAGCTGGCAGTGCCAGGGTGCTTGGGTGCCAGGTTGGAACTGCCAAGAGTCAGGGTCTGAGGGGGAACATGCCCATGAAAGTGGGCGTGAGGGGGGTATGAAGGGTGGGGCTGTACGAAGGGGCTTCTCAAAGGTTGGGGGTGAAATGGGGGTCTCAGTGACCCCATAGAGGGGTGACTTCAATTGGGGGGGTGGGTAATGCTCATGTCTGTGGCAGAGTGGCATTGCCAGTGGGTGGACGGGTGTGGGGGACACTCAAGCTCACTTAGAGATCATTTCAAAATGGCACCCCAATCTCCGAGGAGCCGGTCTCGTTAGTGTGCTCATCTATTCCCCGCTATCGAAAACATTTCTAAGTGTGGGCTAGACCGGGGCGGAACTCCCCAAGCACCAGAAAGTGACTGGCCGCAATTCTGCAGAAAGATTTCTAAGTATCGTAGCGAGTGGGAATTGTCGCAAGCTTCCCTGGAGAACTAGGGAATAGGGACAGTGTGGCTCTGAGGCAGAGCAGACAGGGAGAAGTTGCTGAACACAGCGGGTCTGGTGGCCTGAAGTGCGTATGTTTTAATGCAAGAAGTATTACGGGTAAGGCAGATGAACTTAGAGCTTGGATTAGTACTTGGAACTATGATATTGTTGCCATTACAGAGACCTGGTTGAGGGAAGGGCAGGATTGGCAGCTAAACGTTCCAGGATTTAGATGTTTCAGGCGGGATAGAGGGGGATGTAAAAGGGGAGGCGGAGTTGCGCTACTGGTTCGGGAGAATATCACAGCTGTACTGCGAGAGGACACCTCAGAGGGCAGTGAGGCTATATGGGTAGAGATCAGGAATAAGAAGGGTGCAGTCACAATGTTGGAGGTTTACTACAGGCCTCCCAACAGCCAGCGGGAGATAGAGGAGCAGATAGGTAGACAGATTTTGGAAAAGAGTAAAAACAACAGGGTTGTGGTGATGGGAGACTTCAACTTCCCCAATATTGACTGGGACTCACTTAGTGCCAGGGGCTTAGACGGGGCGGAGTTTGTAAGGAGCATCCAGGAGGGCTTCTTAAAACAATATGTAGACAGTCCAACTAGGGAAGGGGCGGTACTGGACCTGGTATTGGGGAATGAGGCCGGCCAGGTGGTAGATGTTTCAGTAGGGGAGCATTTCGGTAACAGTGACCACAATTCAGTAAGTTTTAAAGTACTGGTGGACAAGGATAAGAGTGGTCCTAGGATGAATGTGCTAAATTGGGGGAAGGCTAATTATAACACTATTAGGCGGGAACTGAAGAACATAGATTGGGGGCGGATGTTTGAGGGCAAATCAACATCTGACATGTGGGAGGCTTTCAAGTGGCAGTTGAAAGGGATTCAGGACCGGCATGTTCCTGTGAGGAAGAAGGATAAATACGGCAATTTTCGGGAACCTGGGATGACGAGAGATATTGTAGGCCTCGTCAAAAAGAAAAAGGAGGCATTTATCAGGGCTAAAAGGCTGGGAACAGACGAAGCCTGCGTGGAATATAAGGAAAGTAGGAAGGAACTTAAGCAAGGAGTCAGGAGGGCTAGAAGGGGTCACGAAAAGTCATTGGCAAATAGGGTTAAGGAAAATCCCAAGGCTTTTTACACGTACATAAAAAGCAAAAGGGTAGCCAGGGAAAGGGTTGGCCCACTGAAGGATAGGCAAGGGAATCTATGTGTGGAGCCAGAGGAAATGGGCGAGGTACTAAATGAATACTTTGCATCAGTATTCACCAAAGAGAAGGAATTGGTAGATGTTGAATCTGGAGAAGGGTGTGTAGATAGCCTGGGTCACATTGAGATCCAAAAAGACGAGGTGTTGGGTGTCTTAAAAAATATTAAGGTAGATAAGTCCCCAGGGCCCGATGGGATCTACCCCAGAATACTGAAGGAGGCTGGAGAGGAAATTGCTGAGGCCTTGACGGAAATCTTTGGATCCTCGCTGTCTTCGGGGGATGTCCCGGAGGACTGGAGAATAGCCAATGTTGTTCCACTGTTTAAGAATGGTAGCAAGGATAATCCCGGGAACTACAGGCCGGTGAGCCTTACTTCAGTGGTAGAGAAATTACTGGAGAGAATTCTTCGGGACAGGATCTACTCCCATTTGGAAGCAAATGGACGTATTAGTGAGAGGCAGCACGGTTTTGTGAAGGGGAGGTCGTGTCTCACTAACTTGATAGAGTTTTTCGAGGAGGTCACTAAGATGATTGATGCAGGTAGGGCAGTGGATGTTGTCTATATGGACTTCAGTAAGGCCTTTGACAAGGTCCCTCATGGTAGACTAGTACAAAAGGTGAAGTCACACGGGATCAGGGGTGAGCTGGCAAGGTGGATACAGAACTGGCTAGGCCATAGAAGGCAGAGAGTAGCAATGGAAGGATGCTTTTCTAATTGGAGGGCTGTGACCAGTGGTGTTCCACAGGGATCAGTGCTGGGGCCTTTGCTCTTTGTAGTATATATAAATGATTTGGAGGAAAATGTAACTGGTCTGATTAGTAAGTTTGCAGACGACACAAAGGTTGGTGGAATTGCGGATAGCTATGAGGACTGTCGGAGGATACAGCAGGATTTTGATTGTTTGGAGACTTGGGCGGAGAGATGGCAGATGGAGTTTAATCCGGACAAATGTGAGGTAATGCATTTTGGAAGGTCTAATGCAGGTAGGGAATATACGGTGAATGGTAGAACCCTAAAGAGTATTGAAAGTCAAAGAGATCTAGGGAGTACAGGTCCACAGGTCACTGAAAGGGGCAACACAGGTGGAGAAGGTAGTCAAGAAGGCATACGGCATGCTTGCCTTCATTGGCCGGGGCATTGAGTATAAGAATTGGCAAGTCATGTTGCAGCTGTATAGAACCTTAGTTAGGCCACACTTGGAGTATAGTGTTCAATTCTGGTCGCCGCACTACCAGAAGGATGTGGAGGCTTTAGAGAGGGTGCAGAAGAGATTTACCAGAATGTTGCCTGGTATGGAGGGCATTAGCTATGAGGAGCGGTTGAATAAACTCAGTTTGTTCTCACTGGAACGAAGGAGGTTGAGGGAGACCTGATAGAGGTCTACAAAATTATGAGGGGCATAGACAGAGTGGATATTCAGAGGCATTTCCCCAGGGTAGATGGGTCAATTACTAGGGGGCATAGGTTTAAGGTGAGAGGGGCAAGATTTAGAGTAGATGTACGAGGCAAGTTTTTTACGCAGAGGGTAGTGGGTGCCTGGAACTCGCTACCGGAGGAGGTAGTGGAAGCAGGGACGATAGTGACATTTAAGGGGAATCTTGACAAATATATGAATAGGATGGGAATAGAGGGATACGAACCCAGGAAGTGTAGAAGATTGTAGTTTAGTCGGGCAGCATGGTCGGCACGGGCTTGGAGGGCCGAAGGGCCTGTTCCTGTGCTGTACTTTTCTTTGTTCTTTGTTCCCGGCGCTTGGCCCAGTGAGGCCGGCAATGCGATTCAACGTTAATTAGTTCACTTAACGAGGCCTTAAGAGCTTCTCTTAAGAGCAAATAAAGGCTCGCCAGCTGATTCGCTAGCACCGTGCTCGCCAGCCACACTGCTAACAAGGTCAAGCAGCACTTAACTCTTGCTCAGTCAGCTTGCAATAATGGCACTCAGGAGACCGGCCCCAAGATACGGGCATGCAGATCTGGCCAGGCTCTTCGACACAGTGGAGGTCAGGAGGGATGTCCTGTTCCGCTGAGGGCTTCAGAGGGTCAGCCACAGGGCAGCCCGTGCTTCCTGGGACAAGGTGGTGACGCTGTAAGCTCTGGGAGTGTGACCAGGAGGACTGGCCTCCAGTGCTGGAAAAAAGGTCAATGATCCACACCTGGCAGCCCGAGTAAGTAGACACCAATGCTCACCCCCCCCCCCCCGCCACCCATATCCTTTCCGCCCCCATATGGGCATCCACCCCCTAACTCTCCATGCGATCCCAACCCTTCTGTCATACACACCCCATCACTGTGAACCACGCGTGTGGCTAATGATGCCCTCTCTGTATTTCCACAGGAAAAGCTCTCTCACAATCACCGGCAGAGGGCCCAGACTCTTGGTGGGGTGCCGGACATAAAGGGCGGGATTCTCCGTGAACCGGGCGGGGCGGGGCTACTCCGGCGCCGACATGAAATGAAAAGAAAATCGCTTATTGTCACAAGTAGGCTTCAAATGAAGCTACTGTGAAAAGCTCCTAGTCGCCACATTCCGGCGCCTGTTCGGGGAGGCTGTTACGGGAAGTGTTACGGGGGGAGGGCGGCGTGAATCCCGCTCCCGCCGGCTGCCGAATTATCCGGCGCCGGGGTTTTGGTGGGTGCAGGAATCGCGGAGTGGCGTGAACCGCTCTGGCGTTGGGCCGCGCCGAAGGTGCAGAATCCTCCGCACCTTCAGGGGCTAGGCCGGCGCTGGAGTGTTTGCTGCCGCACCAGCCGGTGCGGAAGGGCTTGGCACCACGTCAACCGGCGCCGAAGGGCCTCCGCCGGCCGGTGCAAGTTGGCGAATGCGTGGGAGTGCCAGCGTGTGCTGGCGTCATCCCAGCGCATGCGCAGGGGGTTCTTCTCCGCACCGGCCATGGCGGAGGTTGACAGCGGCTGGTGTGGAGGAAAAGAGTGCCCCCACGGCACAGACCGGCCCGCAGATTGGTGGGCCCCGATTGCGGGCCAGGCCACGTGGGGGCACTCCCCGGGGCCAGATCCCCCCCCCCCCCCCCCCCCCCCCCCCCCCCCCCCCCCCCCCCCCCCGAGGACTCTGCAGGCTGCCCGTGGAGCCAGGTCCCGCCGATAAGGACCTGTTGTTATTTACGCCGGCGGAACCCGCCGAATACGGGCGGCCACTCGGCCCATCGCAGGCAGGAGAATTGCTGGGGGGGGGGGGCCGCTGTAAGCGGCCGCCGACCGGGGCAGTGCGATTCCCGCACCCACCAAAACCCCCGGCGCCGGATAATTCGGCAGCCGGCGGGAGCGGGATTCACGCCGCCCCCCGGCGATTCTCCGACCTGGTGGGGGGGGTCGGACAATCCCGCCCATGAATCCTCACCTCCTTCGAGGAGTGGGCATGGAGGTGACTGGGGAGGCCAAGGACAGGGCGGTCACCAACGCAGAGGCTGGCGGACACTGCATAGATGAGGAACCATCGGGCCCCAGCCAAAGTACCTGTGAAACGTGAGTTGTTATTGCCTTACTGACTGACCCATCCCTCCCACTGGTCCTCCAGGCGACGCGGCGGCCCATCCCGGGTGGCCCCCTCTCCAGCCTTCCAGGAGACCGCCTCGGAGGAGAGCTCCGAGGAAGACCCGATCAAGGCGTCACAGCTGTCATCCCCACCCTCCACCAGCGCAGAAACCCGCACCTCGTTGTATAATGTTTGTGGTCAGGCTTCTGGGGCACATTCTGGTGAGCACCACACTGCTCCTGATGCACCTCAGGTGGAGGTAGGAACCCCCAGGCGAGACAGCAATCGAGGAGGATGTGCAGACTCCGCACAGACAGTGGCCCTAGCCGGGAATCGAACCTGGGACCCTGGAGCTGTGAAGCAATTGTGCTAACCACTGTGCTGCCCTGGGTACACATGATCCAGGTGTTGGCGGAGCCGCGCGCGTTTGCCCCTCGCCGCTCCTCCTCCCCAATCTTCCACGGAGATTCACGCCTGTGAAGGGTCCCCTACCACCAGCCGAGCGACCCCACCCCCCCCCCACCCCACCCCACCCGCCGAGCACTGGGGCAGCAAGCCCAGCGCCCCCGGGCTCTTTGCCTGTGAGCAAAGATGGCTACTCACCTACTTGACTCCCCACAGAAGCCTTTCCGCCAGGTTTACGGTTTTCATAGCAAGTACTAATCAGCGCCAGCCTGACCACTTGCTGGGGAGGCCACTGAAGGACGGGAGGCCGTTTGGAAATCAGGCTTAAGTGATGCTCCGGCGAGATCCCGATTTCGCCTATGGGAGCGGGTTGGTTGCATCACACACTGATAGCCGCATGTCACGGTTCTCATTTTCGGCCTCTCCCACTATTCACCAGCCTTATATCGCTCGAGCGAGATCGCAACGAGGCCGGAGAATCGCCCCACTAACTTTGGGTGAATCCAGGTCTGGATCTCACCCAAAACGCCACTGGGAAACACTTAACAAAACACAGTCGAAACGCGATTCTCCCAAAATGGAATACGGAACATACTCCCCGAGTGATCACATTTAGCTGCCTGTTTCCCGGCACTTGCAGTGTCGAGAAACACATGGCTAATCAACGCGACTCGCCATTTTTAAATGGCATCCTGATCTATGAGGCTCTTGAAACAATCCCCGACCTACTGCCCAACTCAACGCAATAATGGAGGCCACCGCCCCCTCCCCGACTCCCACTCCAGGCAACCCTGGCCCGATAGCGTGCGCGTAAAAAATGCCAGCTTGGCTGTGCCAACCTGGCAGTGCCCATGCCAGCTGGCATTGCCACCTGAGCACCTTGGCAGTAGCCTCTGGGGAAATGACAGTATAGAACAAAGAACATACAGTTCGGCGCATCAAGTCTGCACCGACCCACTTAATACCCTCACTTCCACCCTATCCCTGTAACCCAATAACCCCTCCTAACATTTTGGGACACTAAGGGCAATTTATCATGGCCAATACACCTAACCTGTATGTCTTTGGACTGTGGGAGGAAACCGGAGCACCTGGAGGAAATCCACGCAGGCACGGGGGAGAACGTGCAGACTCCGCACAGACAGTGACCCAGCGGGGAATCGAACCTGGGACCCTGGCGCTGTGAAGCCACAGTGCTGTGCTACCGTGCTGCCCACTTCAGGAACAAAGGTGTAGTATAAAGTGGTAGTTTGAAATGACTGGTGCTGAGGCACCGGGGCGGGGGGGGGCTGCGGTGTGGTTGGCGAGGTAATTCAAGACAATTTTTCTTTAATGGAAGGTGTGGTAGCATGCCCCTTTAAGGGTATTGTCACAATGAAGTTCTGTGAATAGCCCTAGTCTCCACATTCCGGCGCCTGTTCGGGGAGGCCGTTATGGAATTGAACCTGCGCAGCTGGCATTGTTCTGCATTACAAGCCAGCTGTTTAGCCACTCGTTCCAGACATGGAAATCCTGAGGCTGTTCATTTGGAGTCTGGAGTACTGTAGCCTTTATCTCACTCTCTGTAAATAGTTATACGCTTAAATAAACCGGTTATTCGTTAATCTATTTGGTGACTGAAGAGAAAAAACATTAACAATGTCAGGACACAACTGAAATTCTTAGGTACAGATACAGAATTGATTGATGAGTAAATGCAAATGGTATGTTGGCCTTCAAGAGATTTGATTACAGGAGTAAGGGTGTCTTACTGCAGCTGTAGTGTGTTCAATTTTGGTATCCTTATCGAAGAAATGATATACTTGCCATAGAGGCAGTGTAACGAAGGTTGACCAGACTTATTCCTGGCATGACAGGATTGTCATATGACGAGAGATTGAGTCGACCGGGCCTGTATTCACTGGAGGTTAGAAGAATGAGAGTGGATCTCATTGGATATATAAAATTCTGAGAGGGTTGGATAGACTGGATGCTAAGATGATGTTTCCCCTGGCTGGGGGATTCTAGGACAAGGAGTCAGAAGGTGCAAATCTCCGCCGTGTTGGGCTCGCGCTTGAGTGCAACGCGGCTGGAGAATGCCGGGAAAGCCCTCCAGCAAGCCTCCCCGACAGCCTCCGCGTCTCCCAGGATTCACCGACACCCTCGCGAGGCGTTCGATTCGGAAGCCCGCCCCAAATGGGCGTGACCGAATGACGCATACGTGGACCAGGCGGAACGGCACACGGGGGGGGGGGGGGGGGGGGGGGGGGGGGGGGGGGGGGGGGTCTCCAGGGGCCATCGGGAGACCCCTGGGTGGTCAGGGTAAGTTCAGGGTGGCCCCTGGCCCCTCCCTCTGGACATGTGGGAACCTTAGCGCTGCCCAGCTGGCTCCTTGGCACTGCCACCCTGGCGCTGCCAAGGTGACCAGGTGGCACTGTCAAGCGGCAGGAGCAGGCTGGCAGTGCAAGGGTGCCAGTGTAAGGGTGCCTGGGTGCCGCTGCCAAAGGTCAGGGGGAAAAGGGGATCTGTAGCCATGAAATGAGTGTGGAGGGGGTTTTGAAGGATGGGAGAGTGAAGGGAGGTTGGGGGGGGGGGTGATTTTTGGGGGGTCCTGAAAAGGAGGGGTTGCTGTAAGGGGGTTTGGGGGGGGCCTGAAGAGGGGGGATCCCCAGGGACTTCATAATGGGGTGTCCTCACTTGGGGGGGTGTGGGGTAATGCCCATGTTTGTGGGGGTGACATTACCCATGGGTGGGGGTGTGAGGGACCCACAAGCTCACCCAGAGATCAGGGCACCCCTTTCAAAACGGTGGCCCGATCTCGGAGTTCAGCTCCCAGTGCCTAAACCGGTGAGAAGCTACCAGGGCTCAAAAAAGTGACGTGCCATTGAATAGCGGTGGGGAGACTCGCCGGCAGGGCCTGCGGGAAACTCCCTGAAACACCCGGCACAAACGAAGTTGGAAATGTTTTGGGAGAACCGGTCCCATAGAGTCATAGAATCATACAGCACAGAAAAGGCCCTTCAGCCCATTACGTCGTGGAGGATCACGTTCACCACAAGCGTAAATGGCGATGTGGGCGCAAAACCTTGCAAGAGTCATGACACCAAGATTCTCGTCAGTGAGGTTTAGAAAGGGCAGGTACCTCATTTAAATACAGTTTTATGACTTTGCATATTATTAAAACGCCTCCGCATCACACGATCCTCCCTCGCTGAATATTCAAAAGGCTTTCTGAAGATGGGAAACAGTCAACGGGAATCTGCTGGGGCGCCAATATCACTATAGCCCCCAGGAGGGAGGGGGGTGGGTGAGAGAGGGGGAGAGAAAGACATGCCAGAGAGTGCCCTGGTACTGCCCCTGGCATAGGTTGCCTCTGTCTGTGTAAGGGTGCAATGCCAGGGGTGAATCCTCTGGAGTGGAGGGGGTTGCGGCGTTTCAGGGAGGGGGGGTTGAGGCATCAAAGCCTTTTGAGGGGGGGGGGGGGATCCAACAGTGAGGGGAGAACTTGGCAGTGGAGGGGGGGGTGGAAAGTGCTGGTGATACTGTCACAGTGGTTGTGCATTGGGGGAGGAGCTTGATAATTTGATGGGTGGGGTGGAAAGAATGCCCCAGATAATTTCCAGGGGGGGGGTAGGGGTTGGAGAGCACCTGATAATTGTGGGGGGAGTGGAGTCCTTTAAAGATGACACCCTCTTCGCAGTCCGGGGGAGATAAGGGGGAAAAATAAGAGGGCGGGGAGAGCTGGTCTTCTGATATTTCTAAGTAAATATGCAAAATGTCTTTAATAAAAATATTAAAAACATATATATTTCTTTTGAAGGTGGCACCCTGATCTCTGTGGAGCCGGCCTTCGGCAGTTTTCAGTCAGAGCCTGACATTGACAAATTCTGGGAAAATTCCACCCACTAGGCGGAATTCTCCGCTATCGGCGCGATGTCCGCCGACCGGCGCCAAAAACGGCGCAAATCAGTCCGGCATTGCGCCTCCCCAAAGGTGCGGAATCCTCCGCATCTTGAGCGGCCGAGCCCTCACCTTGAGGGGCTAGGCCCGCGCCGGATTGATTTCCGCCCCCGCCAGCTGGCGGGAAAGGCCTTTGGTGCCCCGCCAGCTGGCGCGAAACTGACTTTGCCGGGATCCCCGCGCATGCGCAGTGGAGGGGGTCTCTTCCGCCTCCGCCATGGTGGAGACCATGGCGAAGGCGGAAGGAAAAGAGTGTCCCCACGGCACAGGCCCGCCCGCGATCGGTGGGTCCCGATCGCAGGCCAGGCCACCGTGGGGGCACCCCGGGGCCAGATCGCCCGCGCGCCCCCCCCCCCAGGACCCCGGAGCCCGCCCGCGCCGCCGTGTCCCGCCGGTAAGAGAGGTAGTTTGATTCTCGCCGACGGGACAGGCATTCCAGCAGCGGGACTTCGGCCCATTCGGGCCGGAGAATCGCCGGGGGGGGGCCCGCCAACTGGCGCGGCGCGATTCCCGCCCCCGGCGAATATCCGGTGCCGGAGAATTCGGCAACCGGCGGGGGCGGGTTTCACGCCAGCCCCCGGCGATTCTCCGACCCGGCGGGGGGGTCGGAGAATCTCACCCCCTGATCTCAAGATGCCATTTAGGACTGAGATGAAACATTTCTTCATTCAGAGGGTGGTTAACATGTGGAATTCTCTAGCACATCAGGCTGTGGATGCCAAGTCACTAAATGTATTTAAGATAAATTTCCGCACAGTAAAGGTGTCAACTATGGGGAGAGTATGGTGTTGAGATAGAAGATCAGCCATGGTCACATTGAATGGCAGAGCAGACTCAATAGGCTGAATGGCCTACTCTGGCTCCTATTTTCTATGTTTAAATTGTCTGCTTGTTGAGTACAAAACCTGGGATTTGCAGGTAAAGTTGCTATAGTGTGATATTAACGTATACAATAAACTAGAGTAACAACAGGTCAATCCGGACAAACATCGAACAGTTGTAAATAATAGCACTTTTGTTTCTAATTATCACGATAAAGCCTGAGCGCATTGACATAGGCTGATACTTCAGTTTAGTATTGAAGGAGTGCTACATTATCAGGGAGGCCCTATGTTTTTGAAGAATTGAGGTCTCATCTGTCTGTTTGGATGAATGTAAAAGATTTCAGAGCAGCTTTTGAAGAAGTAAAGGCGTTCTCCTGGTATCCTGGCCAACATTTATCCTGTAACCAACTTTGTCAAAAAGGATTCATTTGTGAGATCTAATTGCAGGTCTTATTTCATAAATGCAAGTCATGTTTTCTCCACGAGTTTGTTCGACACTCGGCACTATCATGGCAGGGGCCTGATCTGGTGATTGCTACTTACAGTGTACAAACACGGTGAGAAGGCGAAGATGTTTTGGATGCTATGCTGTTTTGGTCCTCAAAGTAAGTTGCAGTGCAGGTAAAGAAACTTCTCCCTCCCCCTTCTTTGACATGTACTTCAGAGAAGATCGTGTGTTGTAATAACCTTTTCCATTTCTAACAGTGTTACGCTTAATCTTCACAGCTAGAAAACAGAAAGTGAAACATTAAAGGATCATAGATTGATTTCAGCTGTTTGGTGTGTCAATGTCAATATTCTCTGCAAGAGCAATTTAGCATTCCCACTCCCCCTGAAGTCCTTCAACATTAAGGGGGCGATTCTCCGAAGCCCCGCGCCGGGCCGGAAAAATTGCCGCAACCGCGCCACAACGCCCCGATGCCGGCGCGCGACCCCTGGTCGCTGCCGGCGGGAACTCTGCGGGAACGGTCGGGGGGGGGGCTCCGATGGGATCTGGCCCACTATCGGGGCCTACCGATCGGCGGGCCGGCCTCGCCCCCCCCCCCCCCCCCCCCCCGGGCCTACTTTCTGCCGCGGCCGGCCCCTGAACACCGACTCCATCTTGAGTCGGCGCTGGCGCGCTAAAGAAGTCACCCGCGCATGCGCAGATGGCGCTGCCCAACTGCGCATGCGCAGGATTGAGCTGGCCCAACTGCGTATGTGCGGGTTGGCGCGCCGCCCATTTGATGCCACAAAAGGCGGCTGGAGCGGCGTGAACCGCTCCAGGGCCGTGCTGGGGGCCAGAATCGTACGTAACCGGGCCCCGTTCGCGCCGTCGTGAAACGTGACGGCGTTCACGACGGTGCAAACTCTTGAGCCCAATATTTCTCTTCGGGTGCTTAACCGATTCCCTTTAACGTCTTCCATCATCTTTCAGGTAGTACATTTCAGATGGTAGCTACTCGCTTCATTTTTTCCACGCATCCCTTTAACCCTGTTTCCTCTGGTTCTCTAAACTTCCACCAAGGAATGGGCTTTGGACGGGTGAGAGAGCTCAGTACCGGCAATATCACAGCGGGGTCATCAGGCGAGACTCAATCGTGAATCTTTTACTGGTATTTTCATACAGGTCTTTGCGGCAGCAAGGGTTTTCAAACAGAAGACTGAACACTCGGAAAAGGTTAGGTCATCTTTACTATGCTTGATGGGATCATGATGGGACAATACCACTATGCCACTGTCTCCACTTTGAACTCGTTACGAGCTCGGAGGAAGAGCCATACGAACTTGAAACATTAACTCTGTTTCTGTCTGCACAGAGGCTGCTCCCACAGAGGCTGCTCCACAGATGCTGAGTTTGTCCAGCATTTTCTGTTTTTATCTCAGAACATGAAGTACTGATTGCAGGGAGGAAGGAGCGGAGCTGCAACAACTAGCTTCCGTGCTTTAGGTGCAGCAGAACAGAAATGGTCCAGCTGACTCTCCTGATTCGGGTCTCGTGAAGCTTGCTCCATGCAGGGTTAGGACCAGGTTGAAATCTGATTTATTTTTTAGCCAAACAGCCGGACGTCACAGACTGGCTCTCAGTGCACCCATCTAATCTGAAGACAATTATCAATCCCAATGAAAAATGTAAAAAATTGAAAATCAACCAAAAATGGTAAACCATTCAATACGCATTCAGTGATCTTGAATGCAAGAATTATACCTGGGTTCTTAGCGTCCAGATTCTGAAAATTGTACTGCCAGGTAATGTTGGCAACAGGATAGCTGTTGTTCACAACACACACACCAACCTGAGGGAAGAGGGAATAGGCAAAAAAAACACAATTACAATTCTGCAAAAATACTTCAGTAATAAATTTCTACATTTTGTGTTCATCAATCATCTGTCAATTCCTTTCCCTTTCCAGAAATCCATGCTACTTGTATCAATTCATACCGGCTGTTTCAATGAGGCAGTGGCGTAGTGGTATTGTCACTGGACTCATAATCCAGAGACCCAGTGTAATGCTCTGGGGACCCTGGTTCGAATCCCACCACGACAGATGTTCAAATTTGAATTCAACTAAAAGTCTATTGATGACCGTAAAATTATTGTGGAATCCCGCATGTCTGGTTCATTTCCCTTCAGGGAAGGAAATCTGCCATCCTTACCCTGATCTGGCTCACACGTGACTCCAGAACTACAGCAATGTGGTAGACTCTTAAATGCCCCAGCAAGCCACTCAGGACAAGGGCAATTAGGGATGAGCAATGAATGCTGGCCCAGCCAGCGATGCCCACATCTCATACGAATAAAAAAAGTCTTCCTTGCTAATGAAGAGGAGTCATACAGACTATACTCGGTTTCTCTCTCCACAGATGCTGCCAGACGTACTGAGATATTCCAGCATTTTCTGTTTTTATTTCAGATTTTCAGCATCTGTGTATATTGCTTTTGTTTCTTGGTAATCTTTGTTTGAGTTTATTACCCTTGGTCAAATAGCTGCATATGGCTTCTCTTACTCCTAGCTTCCAAGTTTTAACTGGTGCCTCCAATATTTGATCCCTTTGTCACAATGACCATTTTGTCAACTTGATCGGACTTTAACATTTTAATTAGACCATTCTCCAAGGCACCAAGAAAATGCTAAATTTCCTTATGACTTTCTCAAATCATAAATGCCCAAAGTTCACCCTTATTAGTTATTCCTCTCGTATCTCTTGAAGCCCATCATTTTAATTTTTTTAATTTAAAAAAATAAATTTAGAGTACCCAATGCTTTCTTTTCCAATTAAGGGGCAATTTAGCGTGGCCAATCCACCTAACCTGCACATCTTTGGGTTGTGGGAGTGAGACCCACGCAGACATGGGGAGAATGTGCAAAACATTCGGGATTCGAACCCGGGTCCTCAGCTCTGTAGTCCCAGAGCTAACCACTGCACCACGTGCAGTCCCTTCTTGAAGCCCATCATGCCCACCCTATGGTTGGCTGACCAGAATTAACAATGTTTCATTATTGCATCTAAGCTTGACAGAATACTGTTACCTTAAAATCTCTTTTGATTTGTATGCTGCGATTTTGCTGTGCCCGCACTCGCCCCGAGCACAAATGGCGATGTGGGCACAAAATCATGCCGGTGAGTTCTCACTTGCTGATCATCGTGAGTGTTTGGTGGAGGGGATGTATTTCTTCTAATTGACTTCTGTGAAATCGTAAACGACTATGGGTAGGATTCTCCAATAATGGAGAATTATGGGCTATGTCCCCACGCCAGCGTAAAAACGCTAGCGAATCACTCTGGACTTTCCTTAAGAAAGTCCAGAGTGATTCTCCTACCTGCAGGGGGCTAGCAGGGCCCTGGAGTTTTTCTCACAGCTCTGGCTGTGGATACAGGGTCCCACACTTCCGGTCGGGAATCCGTGCATGCGCACAGCGGCGGCCTGCAGTGGCCGCCCCGTGGGACATGGCGGACTGGGACCGTGGAACGGCACCAGAAATGTAGGCCCCCCCCCCCGAGATCGCGCATGTCCGCGGCCCGTGACACCTGATTGCACCCCCCCTGGCCGTCCATGAGCCCCCCCCCCAAACAGGGCGACCGCGGACTGAGTCCGCAGCCGGCACCGACCGTTCCCGACGGCCGATAGGTGGTTGGAACTACGCCGTCGAAGGGCAGCACGGTGGCACAGTGGTTAGCATTGCTGCCTACGGCGCTGAGGACCCAGGTTCGAACCCGGCCCTGGGTCATTGTCCCTGTGGAGTTTGCACATTCTCCCAGTGTTTGCGTGGGTCTCACCCCCACAACCCAAAGATGTGCAGGGTAGGTGGATTGGCCACACTAAATTGTCCCTTAATTGGAAAACATGCATTGTGTACTCTAAATTTTTTTTTTTTTGAAAGAACTACGCCGTCGGGAACTCGGACAGTTTTCTTCGGAGAATCACGGGGACCGGAGAATCGCGGGAGTGCCGTCGGACCGGATTTCAGCGTAAACGCTCATTCTCCACCCCCACGCCCTTCGCAATTTCGGCGCGTAGGCTCGGAGAATCTAGCCTCATATGTGGGAGATATTTTCTCCACAATGTGGTGAGAAAAGCCAGCATGGAAATGGAATTTCCCAACAATGGGAAAGTCCACCCGTTGTCTACCACTTTGCAAATACAAAACATAGCCTCGTATTATATGGAACACAGCTGCATTATACCGAGAGCTGCCCAAGCAATTCTGGTCATCAATCTGCACAGTGAGCTGGCTCTCTTGCCAATGTTACCAAGATACGTGTGTGTGTGTGTGTGTGTGTGTGTGTGTGTGTGGGGGGGGGGGGGGGGGGGGGTGATGATATGTCTGTTGTGTGTGTGCGCGCGAGCGCCGGGGTATGTGTGATATGTCTGTTGTGTGTGTGTGGCTTGCACGCACCTGCTGTAGATTCCCTTCCTCTAGGAATGCAACTGGTTCCAGAATTTCAGGAATAGATGGTATTTCTAAAAGAAGCAAAACAAAAGGTTAGGCAAAAAAAACTATTCACAGAAGATATATACCGAAGAAGTGACATTACTTCATGCATGAGAATACAGCAAATGGGAATTATTTTAGTAAAGAAATTTACTTGGCATTCTGTAAGGCCGGATACATTCTAACCAACGCATAACTAGAGCATTACTCAGTCTTAAGAAAATAACTAACATATTGGTTCAGTTCAGTGGCAGAGTACATGGTGTCAAGAGTGTCCCATTTTTAGTCAATAATGCAGGACGATCACAGACTACGTCAAGACAGCTTCATGAAGAGGCTCTGGAAGCTGAGGTATCAAGCTCTCTTTACTGCCAAGTGAAAATACATCAATACACAGGACATGTGAGTGGTACTTGCATGGGCAGTACAAGTATTGACATCTGCCTGCCACACCTGAAGCAAAATTTGAAAAAAAAGCTGTCACACGTGTAAGGGACTGAATGTGGATGATTGTGAAAATCGTAAACGGCCTCTTGTGGGTGTCTGAGTAAATGACAAGTGTTGACATGAGCAGCTTTCCCAAAACACATAGTAAAAATAACTTAATCCAGTCATTCGGTCAAATTGCAACACTTAGGGAGCCACTGAAGTTTGGTACACAGTATTCAAGCAGGTTAAAGCAGAGCAAAGTAGATGAACACTTATCATTGTGTACACACGCAACTGGCTATGTCAGTGCATTCAATCAACTATTAAGAGATTCATCTAAGAAGGTACTTTAAATGCTATTAAAATACAGATATGCCATACACAATATGGGTGCAGTATAACCAATCACTGTATCTGTTCAGTGATATTTTTGTAGAAGTGTCATTTACCACAACAAATTCAGCGCTTCACAACAGATGGTAGCACTCAACCAAACCCATGTCTGCTTCCCGGAAGCCCTAATCGAATGCATATGCTAGTATTTGTAGTGCGACTGGATGACACAGCAGGTAGAGAATGCAAGCCCTCAACTGTTGATTTGTATTGTGATGAAGTGATTATCCTAATAATGGATATGAATTCTTGCAGGTGGACAGCAGTCACTTTGAAGCACTTCAAAAGTAGACCACAATGGTAAAATGCACAGTCACTCGAATTCAGCGATCGCACGTCCTAAGTGTGCTGTGATCAAAGGGAGATCAATTTGGCTGAGCGAACACCAGGATGGAATGACTCGGAAGCCCATGGCACATGGGCCCCAATTCTTGAATTCCTGACTTCTTTCCTGGGGTTTCTGACTTTGAGGACTGCCTTTTACCTAAAGGTGCAGGCTGGTTTGGGGGCCGAGCGTGCACGCTTCATTACGGTCCGGGCTGGCTCCATTGTCGGACCAGGCATGCCCTCATCCTCCACATTTTTCATTGTGTTAAGCCAGCTTTTCAAAGAGTCGTAGCTCATGGTGCATCAGAGGTACACACAGAGACTTGGCTGAGAGCCCAGAAATCCATTAGCTTGTTGGAACACCTGAGCCCCAGGAAAAGCATCACTTGACAGCTCTGGCCCTCTGATCTCTTCTGTCAATCGCACAATATTTATCTCCACAAGCTGAAGAGGTTTGAAGTGCTTGCAGTTTCTGCTATTGATATTTTAAAAGGCCTGGATGATTGACATTTTTATTGGTGTGTAGCAAATAGGAGGATTTTGTTAAAGAAAGCGGGATGCTATCAAGTTTTTAAAAAAAATGAATTTAGAGTACCAATTCATTTTTTCCAATTAAGGGGAATTAATTCCAATTAGCCTGCATATCTTTGGGATGTTGGGGCGAAACCCACGCAAACACGGGGAGAATGTGCAAACTCCACATGGACAATGATCGAAGGCCGGGATCGAAACTGGGACCTCGGCACTGTGGCGCAGCAGTGCTAACCACTGCACCACTGTGCTGTCCCTGGGGATGCTATCAAGTTATTCAACTGCTTTTTTAAAGCTTATTTCTACACATCCTATTGTCATTATACTTTTGATTGCTTCTATACAGGCATAGAAGTCCCAAAGCTTGGCATGGGGAACATAAGGAGCCTTAGAGGGACATTCCTTGGCATAGAGGGCATGAGAGGCCATGTGCTGGCATGGCTGTGTGGGTGCTGAAAGGGTGAGGGCTGGAGGGCCTTTCTGTTTTAATTTAAACTGTGACCAAGTCCCACAGCCCTGAGGTGGGATTTTTCAACTCCTCGCCTCATTACTCGGCAGCCTGCCTCCAAACCCTTCCCCATACACACACACACACACACACACACACACTCCTTGTTGGCATTTTCTCCTGAGACAGGCAAGCCGGGCTGGGAATTCCTGACTCCCCCTACCCAACCCAAGGAAGAAAATCCAGCTCTACATGTCCATGACTGACTTGCAGTCCTTTTAAGCTCAGCTTCCTGTTAAAACTGGGGATTGGTGAATTTGCAGGAAAATTGGGTTGGGAGAATCCCTGACCACAAATGGAAATCTTGGGCAGGTTATCTTATGGTCAATACTGAAATTGTGAAAATCAAATGCTTGAGAGCACAAATTGCTTCCATTTCTTTCTGAATAGAACCGCATATACACCCCTTTCTGGAGAATGGGTATGCATTACCTCACTAGGGACATCAACAAACAGAATTGTGCCATGTCCTATATGGGACAATGAAACAGAACTTTCAGTACAACCAGTCGATTCCCACAGTTCTACTCCCTTTGACCCACCCTTTACCAGGAATAATGGGAAATCCCAAAACAGGCCAGGGCCCAATACTTCTAGTCTTTTCTTCAGCTATTCCACTCGAGTTCCAACAGGATCTTGGAAAAATGAGCAAGTAAATTTCACACCAATATTTTCTTTCATGCTTTGTTTAACATGATCGCGGATGCAACTTTTGCAAAGCACTCCTCGATAGTCTCTTGACTCCTAGATTGTATACCATCCAAAACTTCATTACTTGCAACCTGTTGTGCAGTAAACCCTCAGCCCTTCACATGAACTTTCATGGACCCCAACTCCCATTGGATCAAAACCTTTGCTTTGCCTACAATTCCTTCCATGGTCTGGCCTTACCGTATCTCCTGCAAGCACCGGCAACCCTAAGACCTACTGTGCATACCTCCTTCACCCATATCACCCAGTGACGTCCACATCCTGTGAAAGAATTTCATCCCAGTCACACTTTCAAAGCCACCCCCAGGTGACAAGATAAACCGTGCTCTATAAGTTAGACATGGGTTGACCGCATTAACTATTGATTCATCCAACTTGGATCTTCCTTTGAACACAGCTCTCTTTAAGTGATGAGTGAATTTGCCCAGAGGAGTGCATATGCACACTACTGTTACCACTGGCTAAAAGGTACATTTTATTTTTTTGAAACACTTCACAAGGGCTGATTTCCACCTGCCGAAATTCACATTTATTGTCATTATTAACATAATCGTCATGTAACTATATAAACCAACATATGAGGGCTTGTGTTCACCAGATGCTGTGTCACTTATTCCCACTACAGACACCGAGCATTATAATGTTATTCGACCTTCCTGGCTCCTGTTCTGAAGTGCTGATTCTTTCCCCCCCAGCCCCCAAATCCCTCCATTTACACAACTTTAAAAACCTTCTAACATATCAAGCTTTGAACAGCATATCCAATGCTCCTGTAAAGGCACGGTGCCTCCTATGTGGGGTGATTTTTCTACATTAAGAATGCCACATAGCTGCAAGTTATGAAAAGGTTTATGATGTGGAAAATGCAGAGTGGGTGGTGGCAGTCGCTGCTGCAAGAACAGGCGGCTCCGATGACCCTATTGTGGGGAGATAGCCCCATAGAGGGCACTTTTCCCTCATAATGAGCCACACATTCTTATCTATTTAGGCCTTGGTCGTCATAGCTCTTTTGTCTCCTTTCATTGTCATGTTTCATCGGGTGCTGCAACATCAGTCCCAGTGGCAGCACCGCAGGAAAGTTCCCTGACCCAGGAAATTGGTCAGACCCACGGTGGGATCAAGCGGTTGGTGGGCCTCTTGCCCCAACAAAAGGGGAAAACCCAGGGCTTTAAGATGGAAATGATGTCATCCCCGCACATGCGCAGGGGGGGGGGGTCACTTCCGCGTTGGCCATGGAAATTCCCGCCCCCGCCGAATCTCTGGCGCCGGAGAATCCGGCGGCCGGTGGGGGCGGGATTCATGGGACCCAGCGGGGGGGTCGGAAAATCTCACCCCAGATTCTAATTGCCATTACGACCTCCAGTGTTAATTGACAAAACATAATAATTGGACGAGAACAACGTCCGGGTGTACAACAGTCCCTTGTGGAGGTCCTCTGCTGCATTAATAATTATAAGATGATTTTAACACAAGCATCTTTAATACTTACTGTAAACTTTGAGTGAGACCGGAATTTCATCTATGTCCGAGTCCACAAGGGTGAAGCAAGAAAATATCTTTTCATCCTGAATCCCAACATTAGAGATAATTAAGGAGAAGTCCTTAGTTATGTTTATCCTGTCCTTGTATCCAGGGACCTCTTTGTTTGTTATTGTGTTGGAAGCTGGTGAAAGTGAAATTAGTTGTTCAATGCCAGCATCACTTAATTTCTGAAAAAGAGAGAAAGAAATGAAGATCAACAGTTTATAGTCAACAAGGATTTCACCTGTTTGGGGTTCTGTCAGAGGTTTCTGGGACAGGAAATGGTGACTTGCTGAGGTTCAGCTCAAGTTCCTATTCTTTATATGCACGTCACGATGGTGGACATCAGCAGACATGTTTCCTGGAGCAACGAGCAAAATATTACTTTATGCTAACCCAATCCTGCCATCATTATGAAGGGACAGGGCTGAAGATTTATGTTGTGCACTCGCTGAAGCAGAAACATTAAACCTATTTATAAGAAAAGAAGCTAAAAATGCACAAGTCCAGTGATAGATCTTGGGCATTGGTGCAGGTTTTGCAGAGATGGGAATTCTGGTGGGATCTGGAATTCTACCCTTGGAACCTCTTAACCCATCACCCAGAGATTATGGTGTGAGGAGAAAGATTGTATGCAGGTTGCTTCAGCCAAATGGCCATAATATTAAAAATTAAATAGAGACCCTGGTGCTGGCAGGCCAGGGAGTTGTCTGCCTGCGCAACGTTACCACGTCAGCCCTCCTGTAGCATGGGTGTCTGGTGATAACTCGCAAAACACTTGGCCCCCATCTTTACCCTGAAGTAAGTTACCAGTGACAAGAACAGTTCTGAAGAAGTCATACGGACTCAAAATGTTCACTCCACAGACCTGCCGAGTTTATTCAGCAATTTTTCAGATTTCCAGTAATCTCCAGCACTTTGCTTTTAATGAAGTTGCCTGCGCCTATTTTTTTTTTTAAACAATTTTTATTAAAGGTTTTCATAAAATATCAATAACAAAATGAGAAAGAAAAAAGAACCCAACAGGGGTAAGTACAAAACACAATCTAAAAAAGCAACCCCCCCAAACCCCTCCCCCCATACATAAATAATAAATTAACATTAACACCCCGACTTAAGACAACAGGTGTATACACCCCCTCAGACCCTTCCAGTGTAAATAACATAAACAAAAATAAAGTAAACCCCCCCGCCCCCCGAGCTGCTGCTGCCATTGACCAATGTCTAGCGTTCTGCCAGAAAGTCTAAGAACGGTTGCCACCGCCTAAAGAACCCTTGTACCGACCCTCTCAAGGCGAATTTCACCCTCTCCAATTTAATGAACCCCGCCATATCGCTGATCCAGGATTCCACGCTTGGGGGCCTCGTATCTTTCCACTGAAGGAGAATCCTTCGCCGGGCTAGCAGGGATGCAAAGGCCAGAATTCCAGCCTCTTTCGCCTCCTGCACTCCCGGCTCCTCTGCCACCCCAAATATTGCGAGCCCCCAGCCCGGTCTGAGCCTGGATCCTACCACCCTCCACACCGTCCTCGCTACGCCCTTCCAATATTCCTCCAGCGCTGGGCATGCTCAGAACATATGGGTGTGGTTTGCTGGGCTCCCTGAGCACCTAACACACCTGTCCTCACCCCCAAAGAACCTGCTCATCCTTGTCCCGGTCATGTGTGCCCTGTGCAGCACCTTAAACTGTATGAGGCTGAGCCTCGCGCATGAAGAGGAAGAGTTCACCCTCCCTAGGGCATCTGCCCACGTCCCCTCTTCGATCTCCTCTCCCAACTCCTCCTCCCACTTACCTTTCAACTCCACCACCGAGGCCTCTTCCTCCTCCTGCATCACCTGGTAAGTTTCCGAGATCTTCCCCACTCCCACCCACCCCCCCGAGAGCACCCTGTCCTGTACTGTGTGTGGCAGTAGCCGTGGGAATTCCACCACCTGCCGTCTGGCAAACGCCCTTACCTGTAAGTACCTGAAGGTGTTCCCCGGGGGGAGCCCGTACTTCTCCTCCAGCTCACCCAAGCTCGCGAACTTCCCGTCCACAAACAGGTCCCCCAACTTTCGTATGCCTGCCCTGTGCCACCCCGAAAACCCTCCACCTGTTCTTCCTGGGGCGAACCGGTGGTTCCCCCGTAATGGGGTCCACGCCGAGGCCCTAACTTCCCCCCTATGCCGCCTCCACTGCCCCCAAACTTTGAGGGCCGCCACCACCACCGGGCTCATGGTATACCTCCTTGGAGGGAGTGGCAGCGGTGCCATTGCCAGCGCCCCCAGACTCGTACCCACACAGGACGCCGTCTCCAGCCTCTTCCATGCAGCCCCCTCCCCCTCCATCACCCACTTGCGCACCATTGTCACATTGGCGGCTCAGTAGTACCCACAGAGGTTGGGCAGCGCCAGCCCCCCCTATCTCTACTCCGCTCCAGGAACACCCTTCTCACCCTCGGAGTCCCTCGCGCCCACACAAATCCCATTATACTCCTGTTAACCCGCCTGAAAAAAGCCTTCGGGATAAACACGGGGAGGCACTGGAACAGGAACAAAAACCTTGGGAACACCATCATTTTGATTGACTGCACCCTACCCGCCAGGGACAGCGGCAACGCGTCCCACCTCTTGAACTCCTCCTCCATTTGCTCCACCAGCCTTGTAAAGTTAAGCCTATGCAGGGCCCCCCAGCTCCTGGCCACCTGGACCCCCAAATATCTGAAACTCCTCTCCGCCCTTTTTAGTGGGAGCTCGCCAATCCCCCTCTCCTGGTCCCCTCGCTGAACTACGAACAGCTCGCTCTTCCCCATATTGAGCTTGTACCCCGAAAAGTCCCCGAATTCCCCAAGCATCCTCATTACCTCTGGCATTCCTCCCACTGGGTCCGTCACATACAGCAGCAGGTCGTCCGCATAAAGCGACACCCTATGCTCCTCCCCACCCCGCACCAACCCCCTCCAGGTCCTCGACTCTCTCAGTGCCATAGCCAGGGGTTCAATCGCCAGTGCGAAGAGCAGAGGGGACAGGGGACACCCCTGTCTCGTCCCTTGGTGCAACCAAAATTACTCGGACCTCCTCATATTTGTGGCCACACTCGCCATCGGGACCTCGTACAACAGCCTAACCCACCTGACAAACCCCTCCCCAAACCCAAACCTCTTCAGCACCTCCCACAGGTACCCCCACTCTACCCTATCGAAGGCTTTCTCAGCGTCCATCGCCACCACTATCTCCGCCTCCCCCTCCCTCGCCGGCATCATGATAACGTTCAAAAGCCTCCGCACATTCGCGTTCAACTGTCTCCCCTTCACAAACCCCGCCTGGTCTTCATGGATGATCTGCGGCACACAATCCTCAATCCTCGTGGCTAAGACCTTCGCCAGCACCTTGGCATCTACATTTAGCAAGGAAATCGGTCTGTAAGACCCACATTGCAGGGGATCCTTATCCCGCTTCAGGATCAAGGAGATCAGTGCCCGGGACATCGTCGGGGGTAAAGCCCCCCCCTCCCTTGCCTCATTGAGGGTCCTAACTAACAGTGGGCCCAACAGGTCCATATATTTTTTATAGAACTCGACCGGGAAACCGTCCGGCCCCGGTGCCTTCCCCGCCTGCATGCTTCCTATCCCTTTGATCAGCTCCTCCAGCCCAATCGGGGCCCCCAGTCCCATCACCAGTCCCTCTTCCACCTTTGGAAATCTCAATTGGTCCAGGAAATGGCCCATCCCTCCCTCCTCCCGTGGGGGCTCGGATCGGTACAATTCCTCGTAGAAGTCCCTGAAGAACCCATTGATGCCAACCCCACTCCGCACCACGCTCCCTCCCCTGTCCTTAACTCCCCCGATCTCCCTAGCTGCGTCCCGCTTCCGAAGCTGATGCACCAGCATCCGGCTTGCCTTTTCCCCATACTCGTAGACCGCCCCCTGGGCCTTCCTCCACTGCACCTCCGCCTTCCTGGTGGTCACCAGGTCGAATTCGGCCTGGAGGCTGCGCATCTTCCTCAACAATCCTGCCTCAGGTTCTTCCGCATACCTCCTGTCTACCCTCCCCATCGCCCCCACCAGCCTCTCCCTCTCCCCCCCGCTCCCTCCGCTCCTTGTGGGCCCTGATGGAGATCAGCTCTCCCCTCACCACTGCCTTCAGTGCCTCCCATACCATCCCCACTCAGACCTCCCCGTTGTCGTTGGTCTCCAAGTACCTCTCTATACTTCCTCGGACCCGCTCGCTCACCTCCTCGTCCGCCAACAGCCCCACCTCCAAGTGCCACAACGGGCGCTGGTCCCTCTCCTCCCCCATCTCCAAGTCCACCCAATGCGGGGCGTGGTCCGAAATGGCTATTGCCGAATACTCTGTATCCTCTACTCTCGCTATCAGCGCCCTACTCAAAATGAAAAGGTCGATTCGAGAATAAGCCTTAGGGACATGTAAGAAGAATTAAAATTCCCTAGCCCCCGGCCGTGCAAATCTCCAAGGGTCCACCCCTCCCATTTGGTCCATAAATCCCCTCAACACTCTAGCCGCCGCCGGCTTCCTACCCGTCCTAGACCTCGAGCGATCCAGTGCAGGATCCAACACCGTGTTAAAGTCTCCCCCCATTATCAGGCCCCCCACTTCCAAGTCTGGGATCCGACCCAACATACGCCGCATAAAACCCGCATCGTCCCAGTTCGGAGCATACACATTGACCAGTACCACCCTCTTTCCCTGCAACTTACCACTTACCATTATGTACCTACCGCCATTATCTGCCACAATGCTCGACGCCTCGAATGACACCTTCTTTCCCACCAAGGTCGCCACCCCTCGATTTTTGGCATCTAGCCCCGAGTGAAACACCTGACCTACCCACCCTTTCTTCAGTCTTACCTGGTCTGCCACCTTCAGGTGTGTCTCCTGGAGCATAACCACATCCGCCTTGAGCCCCTTCAGGTGCGCGAACACGCGGGCCCGCTTAAACGGCCCATTCAGTCCCCTTACATTCCAGGTTATCAGCCGGAGTAGGGGGCTACCCACCCCCCTCCCCCGCCGACTAGCCATGACCCCCCCTCGGCCAGCCACGCGCCCGCACCCCACACCCGGCCCGTTCCCCACAGCAGCATACCCCCGTCTTGACCCACCCCACTCGTTCCAGCTCCTCCTTGATCTTAGCAGCAGCAACTCGATTCCCCCCCCCCCCCCCCCCCCCCCCGGCTAGGACCCATCCTAGCTGGTTTACTCCCCCCAATGCACTTCCGCAAGTCAGCTGACTGCTGCTGACCCCAGCCACTCCCGCCTCCCCTTCGACTCCTCCCATTGTGTGGCACACCCTCCTCTCCCGCTCCCCATTCACAGGCTCTCCCCCTCCGTTCTAAGCGTGGGAAACAATCCTCACTTCCCCGCCCCGGTCCCGTCCCCCCCAGTCTTCGGCGCGGGAAAAAAATCCCGCGCTCTCCACCTACCAAGCCCCGCCACCAACCAAAACAGTGCCCAACCCGCCCCATCCACCCTCCCAACCCGAAAGAGAAAAACACAGAGAAAAAGAAACCCAAAACAATGCAAAGCCCCCCCCCCCCGAACCAGAAATAGGCATAACATATCCACCGCAGTCCCCAATCGCCCATCCCGACCCTCAGCCTGTGTCCAGCTTCTCGGCCAGAACAAAGGCCCACGCCTCCTCCGGAGACTCAAAATAATGGTGCCGATCCTTGTAGGTAACCCACAATCGCGCCGGCTGCAACATGCCAAACTTCACCCCCTTCCTGTGCAGCACCGCCTTCGCTCGATTGTACCCTGCCCTCCTCTTCTCCACCTCCGCACTCCAGTCCTGATATATCCGAACCTCCGCGTTCTCCCACCTGCTGCTCCTCTCCTTCTTGGCCCACCTGAGCACACACTCCCGATCGACGAACCGATGGAACCGCACCAGCACCGCCCGCGCAGGCTCTTTAGCCTTGGGTCTCCTCGCCAGCACTCTATGGGCCCCTTCCAGCTCCAGGGGCCCCTGGAAGGACCCCGCTCCCATCAGCGAGTTTAACATGGTGACCACATAGGCCCCCACGTCCGGCCCCTCCAGCCCCTCCGGGAGGCCCAGAATCCGCAGATTCTTCCGCCTTGACCGATTCTCCATCTCCTCAAACCGCTCCTGCCATTTCTTGTGGAGCGCCTCGTGCGCCTCCACCTTTACCGCCAGGACTAAGATCTCGTCCTCATTGTCAGAGATCTTTTGTTGAGCCTCTCGGATCGCCACCCCCTGGGCCGTTTGTGTCTCCAACAGCTTATCAATAGAAGCCTTCATCGTCTCTAGCAGGTCCTTTTTAATCTCTCTGAGGCAGGGCTGGATACCCTCCTGTTGCTCCTCCGCCCACTGCCTCCACGCTGCGTGGTCTCCGCCCGCCGCCATTTTGTCCTTCTTCCCTCCCTTCTTCAGGTCCACCACCACCTTTTTTGTCACCCCGCTCCTAGTTAAAGCCATATACTGACGGGGAATTATTATTAACTCCTTCCCACACCGGGAAACGTCGAAAAGGTGCCCTTGGGGGTCCTGAAAAGAGCCCAAAAGTCTCGAGAGGGAATACTTTTGGCAGTGTTCACTTCACCAATCTGCCCCAAAATGTCCGTGGAAACTCCTGAAAAAGGTCTAAGTGTCCGTTCCAGACGGGAGCTGCCGAATGCGTGACCTACTCCTCCATGGCCGCCACCGGAAGCCTCGTCCCCGCTTCTTCAGTGGCCCTGGTGAGATCTTTTCACAGTTGTTCCCTCTGCTGTTAGAATTCACTTTTGATAAAGGTCCTCAGGTCAGTTTGCAGCTTTAAGCTTGCCCTTCCCCCGCTTGCATGCTGGAAGGGGCCCTGTTTATCCTGTTTGCAGCCAAATCTTCCACTGCTTCTGCCGGGCCTGGCAGCCAAAAGTCACAACACTCCTGGGGGACACCCGTCAGGGGAGTGTTGCAGTCCTCTTCCCACACCGGGAAATGTCAAACAAATGCCGTGGGGGCCCTGCAAAAGAGCCCAAAAGTCCGTTCCAAGCGGGAGCTACCGAATATGCGACCTAGCTCTGCGTAGCCGCACCCGGAAGTCGCCTGCGCCCATTCTGTCACATACCAGTAGCAAGTGGATATATCGCAGCACGGTGGCACAGTGGTTAGAACTGCTGCCTCACAGCACCAGGGACCCGGGTTCGATTCCACCCTTGGGTGATTGTCTGTGAGAAGTCTGCGTGTTCTCCCAGTATCTGCATGGGTTTTCTCCGGGTGCTCCGGTTTCCTCCCACAGTCCAAAGATGTACAGGTTAGGTGGATTGGCCATGCTAAAAAAAATGCTCCTTAGTGACCAAAGATGTGCAGTTTAGGTGGGGTTACAGGGATAGGGCAGGAGAGTGGACCTAGGTAGGATGTTCTTTCAGAGGGCTGGTGCAGACTCAATGGGCTGAATGGCCTCCTTTTCACTGTCGGATTTCAATGGATTTTCAGGGCCAGTCTCTAGAATTTTGCTGCACCTGGCAAATAGGGGGGAAAAGCTCTCTTCTTCATATTAACATAAACATTTCCACACAGACATTATTGGATAATGCTCAGAAGCGTGAACCTTGGCTAGTTTCGCACTAACGCAAGGATTGAGGACCACCCTGACTAAGTGAGATAAAGTTAATGATCGAAACAGACTAGATTGAAGACGAATTCTGTCGAGGTCCAAGTCATAAATTCCAACCTAGTGTGATGAATGTAGGAATTTCAGATATACTTATTGTATGTATTTGGTGCAGTAAGGGTTAAAAGCCTGGTATAGTGTGTGACTGCTACAGTTGTGTTTTTAAAAAATCCTGGTTTGAAAGACAGCCAGGCATTGTGGCTACAAAAGGATTAATTAAAGCATCGTAAAAGTTGGGCGAATGGAATTTTCTTTGTATCAAGAAGGTTCCCTGGGGGGTAGATAATTACAGACATTGAACGTAATTCACCCAAAAAATCTCAGAGTCCGGTTTCGAGCGCGCTTGGCAGGGTGTTTCTCAACAGCTGCTGTGCCAAGTTGACCCTGCAATTCAACGGCACTTAGCCATTCTTCTGGGGCCTCGGGGAGATTTTCCCCATCAAGGCCACATTTAAAGAGATTTCCTGCACTGAGGAGCTGAGCTTGCCAGCAGGACCGGCTCCCCACAGATCCGGGCGTGATTATGAATGTTGTCCTGATCTCTACACCCCCCCCCCCCCCCACCCCACCCCTCCCCCCCCCCCCCCCCCCGCCCCAACCCCGCTTTCAGGGGCCCTCTTCACATCCGAACCATTCCTCGGCCGCCTCAAACCTGCCATCATCCCTCCTTTAATGGGCATGGCTCCCAAGGCCCCAGCCCCTGCCAGTACCAACCTGGCACCTGGGCACTGCCAGACTGTCACTATGGCAGTGACAAAGACACCTTGGCAGTGTCAGTTTGATAATGCCAGAGTGCCCATTTGGCAATACCTTGGTGCCTAGGTGCCAGGTGGAGAGCCAGGGTACTACCGTTCCCTGTCCCTGACCACCCAGGGAGCTCCAATAGCCTGCAAAACCCCCCAAGGTGCCATCATGCCTGGTCCACGATTGTGGAAACCAGTGCTCTTTAAAAATAAATTTAGAGTACCCAATTCATTTTTTCAATTAAGGGACAATTTAACGTGTTCAATCCACCTAACTTGCACATCTTTGGGTTGTGGGGGCGAAACCCATGCAAACACGGGAGAATGTGCAAACTCCACACAGACAGTGACCCAGAGCCGGGATCGAACCTGGGACCTCGGAGCCGTGAGACTGCAGTGCTGCCACTGTGCCGCTCTGGAAACCAGTGCTAAGCAGCACCCGGTTGAGGCCTCGCAGGCACAACCGTCGACTCCTGGGTGCCGGGTGCAGAAGGCATTCGGGTATTTAAATTAGCCTAATGGCTCATTTAAATATCATTATCTGGATAATGCCAGATCAAGCCTGATCTGGGCCTCTCCCGGAATTCATCTGTTGCGCTTGGCTCTGCGCCAGGTGCAATGTGTTTAGCTTTAGTAAGATGATGCAGTTAATGGGAGTAGCCAGGGGCTGAAGCAGTCAGGTGTTGAGTTTCAGTCCAGTTTAGATTGGGGATGTGAACAGACATGCAGGTTTTTTGCCAAATGCTGGGATGTTAAACAGTACTTTGACAATCTACATGCTGGTTCCTGAAGGATCCCTCTCTCAAAGTAGCTTATCCACGTCATCTCTTTGCAGCAAGTATTCTTGGGTTGGTTAACTTGTTTTTAAAAATGGATTTTGACCCAAGGTGGGCTTTGCTTGAGTGGAGACAAAAGCTAGCAGTTAGGAGTTAGTGTTTTATTGTTAAGCATTGTTTAACAAGTTATCTTCTTGTAGGATGTTAAAGTTATTTTTATCCTGTGTTAGTAATAAAGTTTCTTTTAATATACCATATCCCTATTTGTGCGTGGAATCACTCCTGGAGCAAAGTATCCTTTCCTCAAAGTGTTATAAACAAAATAAAATATTGGGGTTTCTGTCTGGTATCCTAGCAACTGTGGTGTCTGGTCCGGGATCGTAATACTAGAACCCTAGTAAATGCTGACCAAAAGTGCTGAAACAGTCCCCGAACAGATAAAAACTCAAGAAAACCCCTGGCATTTCAGAAGGAGGTCATTGTGTGACTTTTGGTACTTAAGATGATAACAACCCTGAAAATGTACATTTGTTGGCCAGGTTTGACTGCAATGTGATCTGGAGGCTCAAAATTCTCAAAACCATGAAAGTTGCTGATTTAAGTGGGAAGGTTTGGTTGCTGTGCTGTCCTTTCCCAAGCTCAGACTTGTTAATGAGTTTGTAGGTGAGCAGTTCCCAGGATCTGCAAAAGCATCAAACTTAATTCCTGTTGGTGTAAATTCTAAGCATTAATTGATCCACAGGATTATCAGCTGTTGACCCAACAGTAGGAATGACCTTCATATAAAAAAGCATTTCCAGCATGAAAATAATTGCTTGTTCCTCAAACATTCCCTGCATTTTTGGTTTTGTTTTGTTTTGGAGAACTATTGAACTGTGCTGCAAGGGATACTTGCCCTGGCTGGGGAAAGCAAGCAGCAGAAAGAGTTTTTCACCTCCCTCACATATTGCACTTGCTACCATTCACATCCCACCTAAGCAGTTCTGGGACTGTGACAAACATTTCACCAGTTCTGGCTGGACAGAGAAAAAAAGCCAAGAGTGCATCTGACGTGGCTCCAACTCGTCACAAAAAAAACATGATTGGGGGATTCTAAAATTTCAATATTATTATAGGGAAACCCAATTTTGAGGTATCTGTCTGGAATAAGACAGGAAATGCCACAGGGTGAGCCATGTGTCAGCTCCTGGTATAAACCCTTCAACAGCAGCATTGATCAACCTTTATATTTGCATAAGAGCTAGAGGCCTCGACTATCTTAGAAATTCTTCACATCAGCAACGGAATCAATTAACAGTGTCCAAAAAACTGTGATGGTCTATAAATGACTCACCATTCTCCATGATACCAAGGTTATTTGGTTGTTACTATTTGCTTCGCATTTCAGTGTTATAGTATCTCCAACCATTGCAGTCACCGTGGTCATTGCTTGTGCTGGGAGGAAATAAAGCACAATTATCAATTCCGTTGCATAAAAATAGGGACATTATGGGCGTCATTCTCCGACCCCCCGCCGGGTCGGAGAATGGCCGTTGGCCGCCGTGAATCCCGCCCCCGCCCCCGCCGAAGTCTCCGAAGGGAGAAAAGTCGGCGGGGCGTTAATGGCGCCCGCTGCCGCGGAGAATGTCACGGGCCTGCGCAAGGCAGCCGATTTTCGGCCTGCCGATATTCTCCCTTCCGGATGGGCCGAAGTCCCGTCGACGTGATGACCGTTCACGTCGACGTCAATCAAACCTCCTTTTCATCGGCGTGACCCGGTGCTCCAGGCTCACGCCGACCAGCGAGGAGGTGAGTGACGGCCTGGGGGGTTGGCTCTGGGCAGGAAATGGCGTGGCCGCAGACTGATTGCCTGAGAAGAGGTGTGTCTCGGCTTGTGTGTGTGTGCGGCGGGGGGGGGGGGGGGGTGGTTAGAGTAGGCTGGGCTCCGGGGGAGTGCCGGGAGGGGGTCCGTGCCGGGGTGGAGGTTGTGGAGGGGGTCCGTGCCGGGGTGGAGGTTGGGGGTTGTGGAGGGGGGTCCGTGCCGGGGTGGAGGTTGGGGGGGGGGGGGTCCGTGCTGGGGTGGAGGTTGGGGGTTGTGGAGGGGGTCCGTGCCGGGGTGGAGGTTGTGGAGGGGGTCCGTGCCGGGGTGGAGGTTGGGGGTTGTGGAGGGGGTCCGTGCCGGGGTGGAGGTTGGGGGTTGTGGAGGGGGTCCGTGCCGGGGTGGAGGTTGGGGGGGGGGGGGTCCGTGCTGGGGTGGAGGTTGGGGGTTGTGGAGGGGGTCCGTGCCGGGGTGGAGGTTGTGGAGGGGGTCCGTGCCGGGGTGGAGGTTGGGGGTTGTGGAGGGGGTCCGTGCCGGGGTGGAGGTTGGGGGGGGGGGGGTCCGTGCTGGGGTGGAGGTTGGGGCGGGGGGGGGTCCGTGCCGGGGTGGGTGATGGGAGGGCAAATGAGTTGGTCCACCTGGCCAGGTGCCAGCCTCCAACAGTTGGACCCATGCGGTCCATGCCACCTGGCTGGGGGGGAGGAGGGGATATGGGCAATGATGACATGTCGTCGTTCCCCTCCCCCCCACCAGGTCGTCATGTTTTCAGATCATCCAGCGATGTTGGCCGCCGTGGTGGCAGCCGCTCATGTCTATGTTGCCCTGGATGAGGAGGAGGAGGAGGAGGAGGAGGAGGAGGAGGAGCGTGCCAGAGAGGCGGCGCAGGCTGCCGCAGAGGGGCAGGCGGCAGCCGCCCAGGCTGGAGGGACACCTGACCGACAGGACGAGGAGGGGGAGGAGGACGTCGCGGCCCCACGGCAACGGAGGCACCCCGAGGGCGCCCCGTGTGTACCGGCCCCGGCAGTCATACCAGGACCTCACGGACCGGGAATGCAGGAGGAGACTCCGGATGAGCCGGGAAACCGTGGCACACATCTGCCACCTGCTGGCACACCTGTCACCGCGTGGCACTGGCGGGGGACACCCTCTCCCCGTGTCCGTCAAGGTTACGGTGGCCCTGAACTTTTATGCAACGGGGTCATTCCAGGCACCGAGTGGGGACCTGTCCGGCATATCGCAGACATCGGTGCATCGGTGCATCCGGGCAGTGACAGATGCCCTTTATGCCATGGCGCACCGCTACATCCGCTTCCCCGTGGACCGGGCCAGCCAAGATGCCCGGGCCCGTGGGCTTCTCTGCCATTGCCGGGTTCCCCATGGTCCAGGGCGCGATCGATGGGATGCACGTCGCCGTGCGGCCACCTGCAGATAACAGGGCCGTGTTCACTAATAGGAAGGGGACCTATTCGATGAACGTACAGGTGGTCTGCGACCACCGCATGATGATCCTGCACGTCTGCGCCCGTTACCCAGGCAGTGTACACGACCCATTCGTGTTGTCGCGGTCATCCATCCCCGGCATGTACGAGGGACGCCATCCCCGGCTGAGGGGCTGGTTGCTGGGCGACAGGGGCTACCCATTGCGATCGTGGCTGATGACGCCTATACGGAGGCCACGCAATGAGGCGGAGAACCGCTACAATGATGCCCATGTAGCGACAAGGGGAGTGATCGAGAGGTGCTTTGGCGTGCTGAAGATGCGTTTCAGGTGCCTGGACCTCTCTGGGGGGCGCCCTCCAGTATCGGTCAGATAGGGTCGGCCGCATCATTGTGGTGTGCTGCGTCCTGCACAACATAGCCCAGCAGAGGGGCGATGTGCCGCAGGCAGAGGAGGGCGGAGTGGAGGAGCAGCAGGAAGAGGCCCAGTCCTCCCCAGATGAGGGGGATGGGGGCAATGGTCAGGGCAGACGGGGGTAGACACAGACGGGTGGCTGTCCACCGTTACCGGCTGGCCCAGCGGGGCACGGGACAGACTGATAGACGCCCGCTTCACTGACTAGATGGGCGTGGGAATCGGGTAGTATGGCCACAGACCGCACACCATGACAACAGCCGACCACCCACACCCCCCCACCCATCCATCCACCCAGCACCATCACCCCCCCTCCCCAACCCCACACACCCCACCCGCATGCACACCACCCCCCCCACTCCCAATTGCCGATCCACCGGCGGCACAACGGGCCGGGCTCACCCCAGTTGCGGGTGGACGCGTGTCTATCGCAGGCCATGGAGAATGATGACAGCCCGCCTCCGATGAGCTCCTGGCTCTACATCGTTGGACTATGTCTGACCCATGGCCACAGTACCACCATCCACCCGGACCATCCCTGCATGCGGCTGTGATACTGCAGCGCACGGTCCCCGTCCTCTGCCCGGGGGATGTTGATGGCGGCCCAGGGGGAAGGGGGCAGACTCACCTGGGGCTGAGGTAAGACCACCCCTCACACACACACTTGCGCTCAACGTACATGACACCCCCGCACACTTTGGACAGAGCATAAAGGCAGCTTCGGTAGGTGTAACATTGACTTTAATAACCAAAGGAGTTCATGCACGTGCCCTAGCGCCTAAAACTCATCTGTGCCCTGCACCCGTGCCAACTTACTCAGTGTCTAATTGTTTGGCCTTACGGGCCCTTTGACTACGTCTACGTGGTTCCCCAGACGGTACAGCAGAACTGGAGGTGGACTCCTGTGATTCCTGCCCTCTGACACTGGATCCCTTTGGCGGCCGTTTCCTGGGGCGTCCTGGCCTAGATGGGCCAGGCTGCGGCCCGGGCGACTGGGGATGGCGAGCTGCCAGCCTGTCCTGCCCGTTGCCCACCCGATGCACCTGGGACGGAAGGGGGGGGAGTCCGAGGTGTCGCGGTGTGTACCGGGACCTCCCCTACAGAGGGAGCCGGGATGGACCACACCACCTCCTCCTCCCTCGGGGTGCCCGATGGCCCCCAGGCCTCTACATGGGTGGGGGATGCGAACGGACTGGCCATCCGACGCGCCCCCGACATCTGGCGCTGCCAGTCCTGGAGGCCCGTGCTGGTATCGACAGGGGTCTGCAGGTTTGCAGCCATGGAGCCCAGGGGGTTGTCGAACCCTGTCTGCGACAGTGCGACGCCAGCTCGCACATGGCCACTGGCGCCGATGCCCTCAGCGATGGCCTGCTGAGACTGGGCCATGGCCTGCAGAGACTGGGCCATGGCCTGCAGAGACTGGGCTATGGCCTGCTGAGACTGGGCCATGGCCTGCTGAGACTGGGCTATGGCGTTGAGCGCCTCTGCCATCTGGCGCTGGCACTGGCTCATGGCCTCCTGTGAGAGGGCAGCCATTTCCTGGGCCACAGACGCCGCCTGCACGGAAGGCCCCAGGCCTCGCAAACCGTTCCCCATGTCTGACACCGTCGCACCCATTGCCTCCACCGCGGACGCCACCCGTGCGGTGTCAGCCTGGGTGGCACGCATGACCGGGACCACTCCCAGCTCCTGGACGCGGGTGGACTCCCTCCACCTGCGACCGCAGCCGCCGCAAGCCACCCGTCACCCTATTCGCTCGTCTCCGTGTCGGTGGTTGCATCGGATCTATGTGTGGGTGTGGTAACTGCAGGAACCCGGGATCCATCTGGGCGGCAGATGTTCGCTTGGCCTGGGCTGCCCTCCGACCGCCCGGTCCCTCTGCTGCTCCTACCTCCACCTGCTGTACCGGGACGGCTGTGTTGTGCGCACCAGTGAGTGTACCAGACGCCTCATCACTAAAGTGCCCCAACCGTGGTGAGTGTTTCTGCGATGGTGGAGGGTGTTGGTGACAGCAGTGGCGTTGTGTCGTGCTCTTCGTCCCACTCTGAGTCCATGGCACTTTGGGGTGGGGGTTCGTCTCCACCCATCCACTCTGAGTCACTGTCCGGTATTTCGTCTTCCCGGGTAGGGGTGTCCTGGGTAGTGCTGTCCCGGGTAGTGCTGTCCCGGGTAGGGGGTGTCCTGGGTAGTGGTGTCCCGGGTAGGGGTGTCCTGGATAGTGGTGTCCTGGGTAGTGGTGTCCTGGCTCGGATGTGACGGGGGCCTGTGGCTGCCCCCCCTCATCGCTGGGTGGTCGCTCCCGCACGTGACGGGGGTGTCGTTCTCCCTGTTGCTCCAGGTCTCTCCGTCTCCCGTGGTCTCCGAGGGGCATCCTGCGGGCGTCGCATGCTGGAGGGTTCGGGTCTCTCCGTCTCCCGTGGTCTCCGAGGGGCAATCCTGCGGGCGTCGGCATGCTGGAGGGTTCGGGTCTCTCCGTCTCCCGTGGTCTCCGAGGGGCATCCTGCGGGCGTCGCATGCTGGAGGGTTCGGGGTCTCTCCGTCTCCCGTGGTCTCCGAGGGGCATCCTGCGGGCGGTCTGCATCTGCGGGGATGGGTGCCTGGACGTTTGGTCCTGCGATACACAATGAAGCATGCATGGTTAGACATCAGGCAGTGATCAGGTGATACGGGAGAGGGGGGATATAGGGGAGGGGGGATATGGGGACGGGCTGTTGGTGGCTCACTTGCTCGTGGGGCCCCGACCTCTGCATCAGCAACCTCCCGGTCGTCAGGTCCGCCAGCCAGTTCCAGGGCCCTTTCCTCGTGTACGGTCAGTGGCCTCTCATCAGCGGGCCCTCCTCCAGTCCTCACATGCTCCCTATTGTTGTGTGCGCGCTTCTCCTGGGGGGGGGGGGGGGGGGGTGGTGGCAGGGGTAAAAGGCAACAGTGTTAGGCAGGTATATGAATGCACGCCATCGGTTGCGCGTGCATTGCAGAGGTTAAGGTTAGGGCTGGATTCACTTGGGGATATGGGGGATATGGGGGAGGGGGGATATGGGGGAGGGGGGATATGGGGGATATGGGGGAGGGGGGATATGGGGGATATGGGGGAGGGGGGATATGGGGGATATGGGGGAGGGGGGATATGGGGGGAGGGGGGGAATATGGGGGATATGTGGGAGGGGGGGATATGGGGGAGGGGGGGATATGGGGGGAGGGGGGATATGGGGGATATGGGGGAGGGGGGATATGGGGGATATGTGGGAGGGGGGATATGGGGGAGGGGGGATATGGGGGATATGGGGGAGGGGGGATATGGGGGAGGGGGGATATGGGGGAGGGGGGAATATGGGGGATATGGGGGAGGGGGGATATGGGGGAGGGGGGGATATGGGGGAGGGGGGATATGGGGGATATGGGGGGAGGGGGGATATGGGGGAGGGTGGATATGTGGGAGGGGGGGGATATGGGGGAGGGGGGATATGGGGGAGGGGGGATATGGGGATATGGGGGAGGGGGGGAATATGGGGGATATGGGGGAGGGGGGGGATATGGGGGAGGGGGGGAATATGGGGGATATGGGGGAGGGGGGATATGGGGGATATGGGGGAGGGGGGGGATTTGGGGGGAGAGGGGATATGGGGGATATGGGGGACGCTCACCCTGCCTGCTCTGACGAGGTCGTTCACCTTCTTGTGGCACTGGGTGCCTGTCCGTGGTGTCAGGGCCACAGCGGTGACGGCCTCTGCCACCTCCCTCCACAGACGCCGGCTGTGGCGTGGGGCAACTCTGCGGCCGTGCCCGGGATACAGGGCGTCCCTCCTCTGCTCCACCGCATCCAGGAGCGCCTCCACATCGCGTGACTCGAACCTCGGGGCTGAGCGACGGCCAGCCATCAAGTCGGGTGTTGCGGGTCGGCTGTTCCGGTCGGGTGGGGGGGGGAGCTGCGCGGCCTTATGAGCCGTCACGCCGTGCAGCGCGTATGACGCTGCACGGCGTGAACCACTGCGCAAGCGCGGATCCCCGTTACGTCGCTGCTAGCCCATTTCGGGCCGCAGACTATCGGCCCATTTTTTATGACGTGACGCAAGTGGGATTTGCGCCGTTTTTTGCGCCGATCGGCGGAGTTTCCGCCGATAACGGAGAATTTCGCCCTATATCTCTCTTATCAGGCTCAAGAAGAGCAGAAGAAGGTCACCTAGCCTAACAAAAGTAGTTATCAGATGACAATGAGAAAGGGTGATAATAACAACGGTCACTTGTCTTCTGTGCATCAACTTTACTCATTAATTTCACTGATCATTGCAGGCTTCCTGCTTCTCGTATGAAGTATTTATTTAGTGAATCGAGAATCTATTTTCAAGGATGATGACTTCACAAACATTACTGTTTAAGTTGACAATTTTGACTCTAAACATTGTCTACTCCCTTCACTGTTGAAGATATTAGCCGTCATGTGTCCACAATGTAGGTCTTTTGCTGCCCTATACCCTTTCCACCTTTGAAAGACTTCTTACACCCTACCGAATCAACAACACCTCTCATATTCTGCTCTTATTCCTGCTCAGAACTGATGCCAACCCATGAAAGGGCTTAGAATATTTGTCATGTTAAATGTGTTGTATAAGTACAAACTATCATGGTATAAGAAGCTTAAATGTTGTTCAAGATTTAAGATTTTAAAATTAACATAGATCGCAGTAAGGTCCGTCCATGAGCCAGGATGAAGCACGAAAAGATTATTCCAATAATGAATAATATAAATTGTGACACAATTCAGCATAACACCCCCATTTATACAGGTATCACTGTGTGGACTCAACAATGTGCTTTCATTCCTTTTTATTCATGGCAACACATGGATTCATGCATATGTAATCTGATAGCAAACTGCATCAACCGTCTTCATCATTTCACCACTTCTACTGGTTTATTTTACATTGATGAACAAACACCTACCCCTCCACTCCCAAACACCTCCAGTACTGCATCTAAAATATTTACAAGTAACATAATATCTTAGAATGCATATACGATCATCATTGTAAAAAGATAAATACCAGCAGAACTGTTGTGAATTTTTAGAAAGACAAATTGCTCTCGGGCTATTTTTGACCTTGATAAGAAGGTCCCCATTAGATTGGAGAATAGCAAATGTAATTCCATTATTTAAAAAGGGAGACAGAAAGGGAGAGACTACAGGTCAGTTAGCTTAACATCTGTCTTAGGGAAATGTTATAAACTATTATTGAAGAAACTATAGCAAGGCACTTGGATATTTTCAAGGTAAACAGGCAGAGTCAACATGGTTTTGTGAAAGGGAAATCATGTTTAACCAATTTACTGGAGTTCTTTGAGGAAGTAACACGCGCTGTGGATGAAGGACATCCAGTAGATGTACTGTGCTTAAATTTCCAGAGGGCATTTGTTCAAGTGTCACATTAAACGTTATTGCATAAAATAAAATAAAAGCACATGGTATAGGGGGATAACATATTAGCACAGATAGGAGATTGACTGGCTAACAGTAGGCATAAAGGATCTTTTTCTGGTTGGCAAGATATATTGAGTGATGTGCCATGTGGATCAGTCCTGGGACCGCAACTCTTTACAATTTAGAAAATGACTTGGATGAAGAGATGGATAGGATGGTTAATACATCTCCTGATGACACAAAGATAGATAGGAATGTAAGTTGTGAAGAAGACTCAAGGAGGCTACAAAAATACATAAATAGGTTAAGTGAGTGGGCAAAACTCTGGCAAATGAGTATAATATGAGAAAGTGTAAAATTGTCCATTTTGGTAGGAAGGATAAAAGAGAAGTATGTTATCTAAATGGTGAGAGATTGCAGGGTTCTGAGATCAAAGGGATCTGGTTGTCTTAGTGCATGAATTCCAAAAGACTGGAATGCAGGTATAGCAAGTCCCGAGGAAAGCTAATAGAATGCTATCATTTGTTACAAAGGGAATTGAATACAAAAATAGGGGGATTATATTCAGTTGTACAAGGCATTAGTGAGGACCACGGGCGAGATTCTCCGACCCCCCCGCCGGGTCGGAGAATCGCCGAGGGCTGGCGTGAATCCCGCCCCCGCCGGTTTGCCGAAGTCTCCGGCACCGGATATTCGGCGGGGGGCGGGAATTGCGCCGCGCCGGTTGCGGGCCCCCCCCGCTCGATTCTCCGGCGCAAATGGGCCGAAGTCCCGCCGCTAAAATGCCTGTCCCGCCGGCGTAAATTAAACCACCTACCTTACCGGCGGGACAAGGCGGCGCGGGCGGGCTCCGGGGTCCTGGGGGGGGGCGCGGGGCGATCTGGCCCGGGGGGGTGCCCCCACGGTGGCCTGGCCCACGATCGGGGCCCACCGATCCGCAGGCGGGCCTGTGCCGTGTGGGCACTCTTTCCCTTCCGCCTCCGCCACGGTCTCCACCATGGCGGAGGCAGAAGAGACTCCCTCCACTGCACATGCGCGGGGAATGCCGTCAGCATGAGATGTCATTTCCGCGCCAGCTGGCGGGGCACCAAATGCCTTTTCCGCCAGCTGGCGGGGCGGAAATTCGTCCGGCGCCGACCTAGCCCCTCAAGGTTGGGGCTCGGCCCCCAAAGATGTGGAGCATTCCGCACCTTTGGGGCGGCGCGATGCCCGTCTGATTTGCGCCGTTTTGGGCGCCAGTCGGCGGACATCGCGCCCGTTTCCGGAGAATTTCGCCCCACATCTGGAGTACGGTGTACACTGTTGGTCGCCTTATTTAAGGATGTAAATGCATTGGAAGCAGTTCAGAGAAGGTTTAGCAGACTGATGCCTGGAATGGGTGGGTTGACTTTGAAGGAAAGGTTGGAAAGAATAGGCTTGTATCTGCTGGAGTTTGAAGATGATTGAAAAGTATAAAGTTCTGAGGGGTACTGACAGGGTGGATGTGGCGAAGATGTTTTCCTCTTATGAGAGAATCTAGAGCTAGGAGTCACTGTTGAAAAATAAGAAGTCGCCCATTTAAAATAGAGATAAGTCAAATTCTTTTCACTCAGAGGGCTGTGAGTCTTTGGAACTCTCTTCCTGAAAAGGTGGTGGAAGAAGACTCTTGTGAATTTTATTGCAATCACCAGAGGAGTGTCTGGTTCATGAAAACTCAATTACAGAAGGTTAAAGAAGAGTTTCATCAATAGTAGAAACTACAGCTGGGATTTCCTGGGTTTCCCACCAGCAGGGGCCGGGATTCTCCCACGCCGCGTTGTTTGGGAGAATCGCCGTTTTTTCGCGCGACGCCAGTCCGACGCCGTCCCTCCATTCTCCCAACCGGCGAGAGAACAGCGTCATTGAGGTCGGCGTCACGCCCGCCGGAGAATCGCCTGAGGTGCTAAGTATGGCGATTCTCCGGGCCCCCGCTATTCAGCGGCCCGGATGGGCCGAAGTCCCGACGCGTGACCCCAGGTCATGCCGTCGCGGTTCATGCCTGCTAAATAGATTTGTCAGCCAGCACGATGTGGAGTGAGGAGATGAGTGGCCGGTGGTTCTCGGAGGCAGCATGTTGTGGCGTCCACGGCCGGTGCTGGCAAGGGCTGGGGTTTTGGGGAAGGGGTGCCGCCATGCTCGGGGGGGGAGGAGGTGGGGGACGGATGCCGCCATGCTCGGGGTGGGGAGGAAGAGGGAGGAGGAGGAGGAGGGGGGGGGAGGGGTGCAGTCATGTCCGGAGGGGGGGGGGGGGGGGGGGGGGGGGGGGTCGGGGCATTGGGCCTCCATGTTCCAGGGAGGGAGGTGGGGGGGGGTTTCCGTGGGAGCGACATGCCAGCCGGCCTGCCATGGCGGTGGCGACGACACGCTTGCAAGTTGAGGTCATGCTGATGGGCAACGGCCACCTGGCACCGCCATCCCCCCATGGCCACGCGCCTCGACTTTGGGTGCACCCAGCCCCCCCCCCACACACAGGAGCCGCAACACCCAGCCCCCGTGAGGGCATGGCCAGCCCACTCCAGCGCAATGAGAGGGGACGGGGTAAACTGGGCGGTGGACGGAGACTGTGGGCAGGGGTCAGGGTGCCTGCGTGCCTGTAGCGAGACCAGGCAACCGAGGGAACACATGTATCTCATGGCACCTGGCTGTCGAGGTGTCAAAGCACCAGCGTTAAACATGTTGTATCTTCTCCCCCCCCCCCCCCCCCCCCACCTCCTGCAGATCGTGATGTTTGGGGCACCAGCCAGCGATGTTTGCCGCCGTGGTGGGAACCGCTGCCCTGAAGGTGGCCGCCCGGCAGCGTCGACGCAGGCGGCTCAGAGCAGCTGCGGCAGCGGCGGCTGCAGCAGAGGGACTGGCTGCAGAGGGCCCCGTGCCACCCGCTCAGGCTGCAGGCCCGCCCGCCCGACAGGTGCAGGAGGAGGTGGAGGGGGGACGATGACCACCACATCGTTGGGAATGCAGAGGACGAGGATTCTGATCTTGATGGTGCGCAGGGGGGAGGAGGAGGAGCAGGGTGGTGGTGCCAAGGCGCCGCAGGCCCACAGGGCATGCAAGAGGAGACTCCGGATGAGTAGGGAGACCGTCGCACATATATGCCACCTCATGGCACACCTGGCACCACGTGGAACGGGGGGGAGGACATGCTATCCCGGTGACCGTCAAGGTGACGGTAGCCCCTCAACCTCTACGCGACAGGGTCATTCCAGGCACCGAGCGTGGACCTGTCTGGTATCTCACAGGCATCAATGCACCGGTGCATCCGAGCAGTCACCGACGCCCTGTATGCTATCGCCGACCGGTACATCCAGTTTCCAGAGGACCGCGCACACCATGATGCCCGGGCAGCGGGATTCGCCTCCGTGGCCAGGATACTGATGTTCTCCCCACCCCCCCCCCGGGCTGAGGGGCTGGTTGCTGGGCGACAGCGGTTACCCGTTGCGGTCGTGGCTAATGATGCCTATTGAGGCCACAGACGAACGCGGTGACCCGCTACAATGAGGCCCATGCAGCAACCAGGGGTGTTGTGGAGAGGTACTTTGGCCTCTTGAAGATGCGCTTCAGGTGCCTGGACCGCTCTGGAGGGGGTCCTCCAGTATCATTCAGAGAGGGTCGGCCGCATAATTGTTGTCATAACATAGCCCAGCAGAGGGGCGATGTCCTGGAGGAGGAGGCACAGGGGGAGCCCGACGAGGGCGACGCATCTGCACATGAGGAGGATGGGATTGGGGGGGGGGGGGGGCGGCACAGACGCGACATGGGGGCTGGACATGGCCAGGAGGCTGCCCGACTCCACCGGCTTGACGAGCGGGCACGCGAGGCGTTGATCGCCGCACGTTTCACCAACTACGGGGAGGGCATCGCTGAGCAAGGCACTTGCACCACCCAGCACCCCCCCCCCCACACCATCCGACAACCCTAGCTCCCACACCACCACTTTCACAGCACCTTAAACCTGCGGCACAATGGGATGGTCTGACACAATTGCTCGTGTAAGCGGGTGTGATCAGTGTCATGTTGAATGATGACAACCCGCCCTGCGATGAGCTGTGAGCTCCGGATCGTCAGACAATGTCTGACTCATAGCCACAGCTTCACCCTCCACCTCGGTGGTCCCTGTATGCGTCACGGACATTCCATCACATGACCATGTGGGGTAGCTGCCGTCGGTGTGCCGAGAATGACGGGGTGTTTGGGGGGGGGGGGGGGGGGGGGGGAAGAACACACACCCGGCCTCACCGTTGTACCGAACTTCGACCCCACGACCCCTCAGGCACCGGACATAGCACAGAGGCATCTAGGTTTGGTGTAACAGTGACTTTAATCGTGACATTCACATACAAGTGCCCTAGCCCCTATAACTAAGCTGTGATCTGCACCTGTGCCAACTTACTACGTGTCG